>NW_026916547.1:0-14884 GCF_035046485.1 Aedes albopictus
TGAATTTTTTAAACGTTTGGGAATTTCTTCGGAGGATTTAGGTAACAAACCAGATTCGATTAAAAATGCTCTCACTAGGATTGAAAATGAATTAAAACATTTGCGGCAGTATCAGGAAATGGCTCGCCGTAGTTCAACCGACACAGAGAATACTGTCGTTGGCATAACCCCAACCACTGATACAGGTGCCATACCTAAAGTAACGCAAGTTGCATCATACGTCACGACCTACAGTTATCCTCGACCGATTATAACGTCGGCAGTTGCGCCCACGGCGGCCGCAATTCCCAGGATTCCTTCACCGGGCACGCAACAAACGGCAATTCCGTGGCCCCAATCCCCACTGCCTCCGATAATTAGTACATCGACTGTGATGTATGAACCGCCTCAATTTGCTTCTTCATACCCGTCCCACGCCTCCTGGCCAACGGTTCAGCAAAGTGGTAGACGAGATTTTTTGGGATACTCAGGAGGAGTACCACCAACTTCTCTAGCAGACTATCTCCACCGGCCTATTCCACCGCTGTCGGTTCCCTACTCAAGTCCATTACCTCCGATGGCGCCGAATACAGGTTTCCCCTCTGTGACCAGTCAGCCTGGGTCGATACCCCCCTATGGTTACCCTGGATATCGGACTGCGCCGACCACGCGAAGAACTATTCCTGTATCTCAATGGAGCATTGAAAAGTATTCAGGTAGCGATCAAGGAATGCGCTTAAATGAATTCCTTGGTTTAGTGGAACAGTTGTCAATGTCCGAGAAAGTAGAGGAGGATGAGCTCTTCGACTCGGCTTTCCACCTTTTTACCGGTCCAGCCGCGAACTGGTACATGTCCATGCGATCTAGTGGTCGGTTGTTAAACTGGCAGCATCTAGTCCGGGAGCTTAGGAAAACATTCGTGCATCCTGAGCTGGACACGTTGGTGCGCTCTCGGATTTACCAGAGACGCCAACAACGAAATGAATCGTTCCAGGATTTCTATTTTGACGTAGACAAAATGTTTCGGTCCATGATCACTCCGATGGATGACCGTGAGAAGCTGGATATATTGCGCCGTAATCTCCGGTCAGATTACAAAAAGGCTCTTTTGTGGAAGCCGGTTCAGGATTTACCACAACTGATTGAGGCTGGCCATGTTATCGATGCGTCGAACTTTTCTATGTACCAAAAAGTTTTTGGAACCGAAAAATCTGTTAATTTGATTGCGCAAAAGAACCCCTCCCACCAAAGTTACTCTAACTCTCGCCAGCAGAAGTCGCATATCGATCAAGCTGAGCCTTGGAAGCCTTCGAAATCAAAGCAGGTTCCCGGGCCGCCAGAGAAACAACCCTCTCTGAAAGGTAACGAGCACTGTAAACCACATTCGGATGCCCGACCTAGTAAACCCTTTAACCCCGGAGAGGGAACTTCGAAGCCCAACCGTACCCTAGATTTCCTAGTTGCGGGATTCAAACCGCCTACAATGGACGTATGCTTGAATTGTCGTCAACCTGACCATCAGATCGAGCAGTGCCGTGTAATAAAGGGACTAATTTGTTACGTGTGCGGATTCAAAGGGTTTGACTCACAAAACTGTCCTTATTGTAAGAAACACGGGCTGCACGCGACCGATAATCAGAGGGCTGGTAACAAATCGGCCTAACTTCACCGGTCATGCAGTTCGAATTCCATGGAATCTCTTCAATGATTCCTTATTTCATTCTCATAGTAGATTATGAAAGGCATTTTGTGATAACTTTCCAACTATTTATAAGCGAAGGCTGAGGTCAGTGCTATACATTCCTATAGGAATAAATCGAACTTTAATTCCAGTTCACTGACATAAGCGCCCAAGCTGTGTATCACTCCATATATTCGCTCTTCCTGTGGGATAATTCCATTCCTCTCGTTTAGCGTCGCTGTCCATGTTATTCCGAAGATAACTCCTGAAAGTAGAACACATTGTTTCAGGAATTTGATTATTAATTACTATTATTATAAGAGCAAACCGTAAAAATAGAACAAGCCGATAGTTTGCTTGTTTTGTTTCGTGTCAGCGAGGCGGGATTGAATGAGCCTCCGACCACGGTTTGACAGATGTCAATGTTGACATACTCCTTCAGCTTCGTGCTCACCCTCAATGTTCTAAATTTCACCAGGTTAGGCCCATCGGGCAAAGTGGTGTTTGTGATATGATAATTTTGAAGTAGTAGTCGTGTCATGTCAACTTCGGCAAGCCGAAATCGCACGAAGTTGCCGAAGGTGACGTCACGTTCCAGAAGCTGCGAACAAATTTTCTGGTGAACGTGACGTCGCGATCAGCTGATCGGTTTGTTTACATATTTTTATCGACAAATACAGGCAAACATATACGTTCACCCGGACCTGTGAATAATTGACATCGGCTCACCCTTTCGTGCCCGCGGGAAAAGCAGATTCCCGCCGCTGAGGGTACGTTTAGTAGAGCTTCGTTTATGATAATGATAAATCGAATGCTTGATCAAGATTCCAAAAGGAATTACCTATTCCGATTCTGCTCGAATTCCAATCAACGGGATTGATCTTCCGAGAAAAGTAGGAATATCTAATTAATTAAAATTCAAAGATGCTCTTCACTTTGGTACAGGTAGAGTGCTACTTAAAAGGACTTCAAGGCAGTTGTGCCTTAAGTACCGCCACCAAGTTGACGTTAAAAGAATCTTGTCACTGGTTGATTAGTATTAGCTATCCCTTTAATTAGTTACTAGGTTTTCGTATAGTCTAAATAAGATGAATGTGTGAGTTGATGGAATGTAAGAGGAGGACGCTCCAAGGTATGCATATGCTGAATGGTTTTGAATGAATGAGGTTAATATTACTGTAAATTTTTCCAGTCTATGACTAGATATGGAAGTGCAAACAGTCCGAAAGGTGAGGTATGTGCTTATTTGCTCCCTAACGGAAATGAATGGGCCGCAGTGAACCGAGGGATAATGGAGTTACATGGGAAGACAAACTTAACTTCCACCAAGAAACCGTTATCTTCAAATGTGATCCAGCCACTGAATTGAATTGAGATTTGTGAGTCACTTAAGAGGCAAAACTGTTTTGACGAAAAATTGTCGTAGCAATTTTTCTTCTCGTAGGAGGGGATAATTGTTACCGACCTAATTCGGTTACAATGGAAAGTCAAGCAAAATTATTCTATATTTCTAAATACTTCATTTTTCAAAATTATAATCAATAATTGTTATGTACAGTTTCTCTATGGTTAGTTAAATCAAACACAATGTTAGTAGAAGATAAAAAAAAAGGACATATAGGACTAGTTTGGATATAAAAAAAAACCTTGGTACAATTTGAATCAATTTGAATACTTTATATACACCCCATGTACCCCTGGTTAAACGCAAAGTGTTATACCAGTGGGATCAAAACCGGGATACAACAACACTAAATCCGGCTGTATGTATGGAATGGAGAGAAGGATAGGAGAGGAAATGTGGAATGAAGGGGGAGGAGAATTGGTGAGGAGATGAAAAGAGGGAATGAGAGTGGGAGATGAGATGATCTGGGCAGTTAAGTCCGGGTTTGGAAGCAGTCAACACGTATTTTCAAAAAAAGTGCCTCGTAAAACGAAACCGGTTGAAGTGTGACTTTTTTGTAATTAGTTGAGTGCGTGGACAAAACGGCTTTTTCCAAGATTCCGAGCACGGAAAACGCTCGAGGTACGAGGTCCAGGTTACCCCTTGTCAATGGTGTAAACCTGTGAAATCCACGTGTAACTCAACGGGACATACCGGACACGCCCCGCCGCTTCCAGGCGTGCCCCCGGTTCACCTTAACCCGGCCACACAGATTCCCGAACCTACCATCAACGGTTCGCCAGAATCATTCAACCGGGCCACCAGTGCGTGGTGTATATCACCCTAATCACGGGACATTCCCCATCAGGCGGTCCCCTCGTCAGGTCATCCCAGTGCCACAGAACGGGCGGGAACTCGTTATCCCCGCCAGGAAAAGTCCAATTAGAACCTCACAGCCCGACGACGGATCGTCGGTACCCGAACCGAGTGGGATTCGACGCCGAGAAGTAGCGCCCCGACGGCGTTGATCCCAAAGCGCGACGCACCCCTTCCAAGCACGTGCGCCAGCAAGGTATGTTGTTCTCCTTCCTCCTTCTCCTCCTCAACGTACCAGCAGAGCAGTGACGCCATCGAATCAACATCCCGAGTACTAGAAAATACCCACACCCTAATAAAAATTGTTAAACTAAACTTTTGACTTTTACCGTCTGTAAAAGAAAGATAGCATTCCTTGATTAGTAGTGGCCTTCCATTGTCTACCTAGTCTTCCGAGGTAAGTAAGAGGTTGTTCAGTCCCCCGAGAGGTCTAATGCCGACCCTGAGAGAACTCCATAGGTGAGCTAGCCTAGGCGTGTGGACGTCGACACCCCAGGACGAGTGGACGTCCATGGTGATTACAATTGTTTGTTACGTTTGTGGCTTCAAAGGTTTCGATTCGCAACATTGTCCCTATTGTCGAAAAAACGGACTGCAGACGACCGAAAATCGCCGATCGTCCGAGAAGTCCGCGTAAGTTCACCAGTTACTGTAGATCGTGCGGAATACTGCGTGCCAGACCGCGACGATTATCAAAATGAAACCCCCTCGCAGATTCTTCAGATTATCCTACCAGAATTGGACGATAACCGGCCATACGCGTTGGTCGGTATCCATAATATACAAATTAAAGGACTGTTAGACTCGGGCAGTAATCGTACGATTATTAGTCAAAAATTATTCCTCCGTCTACGAGGATTAAAGCTAAAACCACCAGACGGACTGATTCAACTAAGATCGGCTGATGGAGGACAACTGAATATTATTGGAGAAGTTTACATTCCATTTAGCTTTGATGGAAAAGTACGAGTGGTCCCTACCTTAGTAGTTGAGGCACTGCTGGTGGATTGTCTGTTGGGAATGACATTTTGGTCCCGATTCAACATTTACCCTAGAGTAGAAGAATGTGCTCTCACTCAGGGAGGCCCTACGGAAGCTGACCCACCTAGCCTAGTGCTCTCTTCCGATGAGCTTCAAAAGTTGGATGAAGTCAAGGCTCTCTTCAAAGTAGCGGTGCCTAACCAGGTATCCACCACCCATATGGCGGCCCACTCAATCGAGATACTCGATGAGTGGAAAACGCGCCCACCAATACGGCAGTACCCATACACCATGTCACCAAAGGTTAGGGAAAAGGTAGCCGAAGAACTGGACCGTATGCTCGGAGCCGGAATTATAGAGCGTTGTCACTCAGATTGGTCACTGAATGTGGTACCCGTCATCAAACCATCAGGTAAAGTTCGTCTTTGCCTAGATGCACGGAAAATTAACGAACGCACAATAAAAGACGCTTACCCTTTACCCCATCCGGGACGAATTCTCAGCCAGTTACCCAAGGCCAGATATTTAAGTACACTGGACCTTTCCGAGGCCTTTCTTCAAATCCCCCTTGAAGAAAGATCTCGACGGTACACTGCTTTTAGCATTCAAGGAAAAGGAATGTTCCAATTCACCAGGTTGCCGTTTGGCCTAGTGAATAGCCCGGCAACCTTGGCCCGGTTAATGGACCAGGTCCTAGGTCACGGTGAATTGGAACCATTCGTTTTCGTCTACCTGGACGACATAGTCCTGGTCAGCGAAACGTTTGAGGACCATTTAAGGTTGCTCCGAGAAGTAGCCAGGCGGTTAACAGAAGCTAACCTAGCTATAAACCTCGAAAAATCTCGATTCGGTGTAGATGAGTTGCCATTCCTAGGGTACCTTCTCTCTACTCAGGGCCTTAGAGCAAACCCTGAAAAAGTCAAGGCTATCGTGGAGTACGATAGACCAAACACCATTACTAAAATGCGCAGGTTCCTAGGAATGGCAAATTATTATCGCCGATTCATTGATGATTTCAGTGGGATTACGGCCCCCTTATCCGATCTCCTTAAGTCGAAAAGCAAAGTCTTACCCTGGAATGAAGCGGCTGAGGAAGCGTTCTGTCTCATCAAAGAGAGACTAATCAGTTCTCCCATATTAGTCAGTCCAAATTTTGCATCGGAGTTTTCGATACAAACGGACGCCAGTGACGTGGCCGTCGCCGGTGTCCTCACCCAGATCCAGGAGGGACAGGAGAGAGTCATTGCTTATTTTTCACACAAGTTGACAACTCCTGAAAGGAATTATCACGCGTGTGAAAAAGAAACACTGGCTGCCCTCCTGTCCATCGAGGCTTTTCGAGGGTACGTGGAAGGGAGTCATTTTACCCTGATTACGGACTCCTCCGCATTGACGCACATTCTGCGTACTAAGTGGAAGACATCGTCCCGGTGTAGTAGGTGGAGTCTGACTCTACAGCAATACAACATGACGATCATTCATCGCAAAGGGAAGGATAACGTTGTTCCCGATGCGTTGTCACGTTGTGTTGCCGTAGTTTCAACAAAACCCCCGTCACCGTGGTACGAAGATCTTAAGTATAAGGTCGAAGAAAGTCCTGATGAATACGTAGACTTTCGGGTCGAGAACGGCGTCCTATATAAGTTCGTTTCCACCTCCGTCGAACCCTGCGACCACCGGTTTGAGTGGAAGAAAGTAGTGGCCCCCGAAGATCGTGAGGATGTTCTTCGGGAGTGCCACGACCATGCTATGCATATGGGTTTCGATAAAACTCTTTCCCGAGCGAAGCTCAAATATTATTGGCCTAAAATGTCGAAGGAAATCAAAGAATATGTTCAGAACTGTACCGTCTGTAAAGAGGTCAAAGCTGCATGTGTTCCGGTAACACCTCCCATGGGAGAGCAGAGGATTACCACCCACCCTTGGCAGATAATTGCCACAGATTATGTTGGGCCCCTTCCGAGAAGCAAAAAGGGCAATCAACACATCTTAGTTACGCTAGATTTATACAGCAAGTGGGTAATGCTCTCTCCGGTACGCAGCATAAGCAGTAACTCCTTATGTAATATACTCAAAGACCAGTGGTTTCTGCGATTTTCTACCCCGGAGATTATCATTACCGATAATGCATCGGTCTTCTTATCTCGAGAATTTAAAGCCCTACTAGATCGGTTCAATATCCGGCATTGGTTGAATTCGAAATACCACTCTCAGGCAAACCCTGTAGAGAGGGTAAATCGAACAATCAATGCCGCGATACGCACTTATGTCCGCGAAGATCAGCGTCTTTGGGACAGCCGCCTGTCGGAAGTTGAGACGATCCTTAACACTTCAGTCCACTCTTCCATACAGTTGACTCCATTCTTCGTCATTCACGGGCATGAAGCCTTCACTCAGGGAACGGACCATCAATGGTTCGGTGCGGAATCTCAACGGGCTCCTGAAGAACGCGAAGAAGCTCGAAAACAACTTTTCGATAAGATTTACGATTTAGTGCAAGCAAATCTCAAAAAGGCTCATGAATCGGGTAAAGCTCGTTATGATCTTCGCCACCGACAGCATTCCAAATTGCTACAGGCCGGACAGCTCGTATACAGACGAAATATGAGGCAGTCCAGTGCCGCCGAGGGCTACAATGCCAAATACGGCCCACTTTATTTACCAGCTCGAATCAAATCACGCGTAGGCACCTCTTCGTATGAAATCGAAGATTTAGATGGAAAAAGCTTAGGTGTTTGGCCTGCAGCACACCTAAAACCAGGTTAATCATCAATGTAAACAATACTCCTTATTGAATGGGACGACGGACGTCTGGCGCAGCTGGTTTCAATCCGGTTCAATCCGCGTTTCGCAAAAGTTTCCCTTCCTATGTAATGGTCTTGTTCTACGCCATTGAGAAATGTTGTCTAGTTGTCTGACCCTTAAATTTCACCATTCCTAAAAGTAAAGAACCTTTTTTTGGGAATTAGCTGACTAAATTAATCAAAAAGAAGCGGAGAAAAAATCCGTTCGATTGATGTTGAATTCGTTGTTGTTTTGATAGGAGGGCGGGATTGCCCTGATAATGACAGACGTTTCGTGCAGTTACCAGTTTATTTTCGCGGGGATGGTGGCTTACATCTCCCTTTGAGGCGCGTTTAGTAGAGCTCTCTTTATGCCAAGATGCATACAGTGAATGCTCGATTTTGATCCTAACGAGTCAATCTGATCCCCGTCTACTCGAATTCCAAACATTTGATTTGATTTTCCGAGAAGTAGTGCGGGATTGAAGGTAAATTTCGGAAAATTCGATTACCGACAAGATGCATCGCTGGAGACCAGAGTCATGATGACGATTACGGTCAGTACAGGTCCATCATGAATGATGGAACCTTTAAACTGAGCGGAGTTGAACCCATTCAACGTTGATGCCCTATGACCCCGATGCTATCTCTCGTAGAATTTATCTGAAAAGGTATACTTGTAAGGCAGTCTGCCTTAGTCGTTGAAAAGTAATCCCAAGCTGACGGTAGAATAGTTTTGTCACTGGTTATCAAATAAAAATTTAAGTTAGATTTTTGGATTGAATGAATGAGTGTGTGTATGTGATGAATGATTGTAATGGAGGACGCGTCCAATGAATGAGATTGATGAATGAAGTTGAATGCTTAAATGTAAAAAGGTTTTTCCACCTACGGCAAGCGTTGGAAGTTCGAAAGATTGATATGGTGAGGTATGTGATGATTTTCTCCCTAAAAAAAAAAAAAAAAAAAGCTAGATGGCGAAGAATGATGTTGATTATTTAACACAAGAGAATGAACTAGACCATTAATAAGGAACACTCCTGTAACTGATATGATCCAGCCACACGATTTGTTTGAGTAATGTAAGTGGTGAGACAGCAAAATTGATAGATTGCGAAAAATTATCGGAATAATTTTTCTCTCTGCCGAGGGGAAAATTGTTACCGATTGATTCGGCAACAATGAAGGCCATTTTGTTATATGTTAATAATTTTGTTAATTCAAATATTTTGCTTTATATATATATATATTGTTAATCCTATTAAACAAAAAGAAAAATGTTATTGTTAGTAACGTAAATTAATTGTAAAGCGAACATTAAAACCTCTATTTAATTCCTCAAGTATATTTATGTAAAACTAAAATATTTAAATTTGCTATAAAACCCAATGTACACCCCTCGTTTGAAATGAAGTATAATGGGATCAAAGTAAAGACTGGGCAACACCGGATTCAGCTAGAAGCATCGGAGGCTGATGGAGGGGAGAGGAATTGTACGGGGGGAGAAGAGGAGAGGAGGTTTTTTGAGAAAAGAGGAGGTTGGAGTCGATTGGTTTTGGGAACAGAGAGCAGATAAGTTCGGGATTGGAAGCGAATCAGATGTTAGAAAAGTTCCTCACAAAGTTAAGGTGGAAGTGATAGTGCCCTGCGAAGAAAAGAGTTTAGTGCGTAGTGTCCACGAGGTCTAGGCCTTATTGTCCGCCGAGTGAGTTAAGACTCGAAGTGTGAGGTCCGGTTCACCCTACGTAATTTGGGTAGAATCGTAGGACCTACGCGAAAGCTCGTGGTACGTTCCGGTACACGCTCCGCTGCTTCCCAGCGTGACCCCGGATATAAAAATCCCGACGGCACCGATCCTGAAATCTACCGTCAACGGTTTCGGAATCGCGCTCCACCTGTACCGAAGTGTACACCCACCTCGAGACGGTCCACATCTCGTGGATCCATAAGTTTTGGCCAATTCGGCAACCCACCAGCATTCAGCCCGCCGGCGTGTGCCCTACCGACCAGATTTGCCCGCCAGCCCCGGCGGCTGATGGTGAACCCACCCACCACCTCACCGAAGCTCGTTCGGTGATCGTCGGCCACGAACGACCGGCCAAGCATCGTCTGGACCAGCGTCGCGACGCCATTGTCGCCTCCTGCAAAACGGCCGACTATCAGCACGTGTTCAGCAAGGTAGGCTTTCCATCCTCTCTCCCCTCCCAACGTTTACCAGAAGGGCCCCAACGACCAGCAACAGCCGTCTTCACCCCACGATCCCCGGTGATTAAGATAAATAAATCTGTTTTTTTTTCTCTTACTCAACTTGAAACTTTTAATTCTAAAAAGCTAGAGAGTAATTCCATCTCATAAGAGGCCTTTCATTGTCCGCTCGCAGAAAGGTAAGTGTAGGGTTGCTCAGTTCTCCCGGGTCTAAAGCCGACCCTGAGATAGCTAAGAAGGTGAGCTGGCCGAGGCGTTTGGACGTCGACACCCCAGGACGAGTGGACGTCCATGGTGATTTCAAATATTATCGTTATCCGGTCTAAATCTTCTCCGCCGTAACTCTCCACCACATTGGTGACCCCGAGCGTACAATCGAAAGTCGGAAATTCTGAATTTCCTCGCGTGTTTTGCGTTAAAACGGACCAAATCGAATCGGCATTCGGACAGAAGAAAAATCGCCATCTTGATGTTTTCTTTCGCGCTGTGCAAACCATGACGTCCGAAGGCACGACGCCGACGGTGGCGACGCCGGCAGCAATGACAGCATCGACGACGACGGCGACAGCGACTACGGCGTCCGTAGCTGTAAAATTGCCGGACTTCTGGAAGACGGACCCCGCGATGTGGTTCGCACAAGCAGAGGCCCAGTTCGTCCTGGCAGGTGTGACCCGAGATGAAACCAGGTTCTATCATATTATCGCCAAGGTGGACCAAACAGTTTTGTGTCACATCTCCGATCTCGTGGCAAACCCGCCGCAAGCGAACAAGTACGACGCTATCAAGGAAAGACTTCTGCGGCGCTTCGAAATGTCACCTCAAGCGAAGATGGAAAAATTGCTCAATTCCTGCGATCTGGGAGACATGAAGCCAACGCATTTACTTGCGAAAATGCAGGACCTGGCGGCCGGCTTGCGAGTTGATGACAATCTTATGAAAATGTTGTTCATCCAAAGGCTTCCGCCAAATGTTCGATCTGTTCTCGCGATTCATGATGGTACTCTTTCCAAGCTGGCGGAGATGGCCGACAAAATGTTGGACTCAACGTTTTCCCACGTAGCAGCGGCGACTGTACCGGCGCCGCCAACAGCAGCAGCAGTCCCGGGCCAGGAGGAATTAAATGAGCAGATTGCTTATCTTACCGCCGAAATTCATAAGCTGAAGTCAACCGGAAGAGGCCGGAGTCGTTCCAGTTCGCGCGCCCGCCGTTCATCAGATCAAACGGAAACATGTTGGTACCATCGAAAGTATGGCAACCGAGCACGTCAGTGTCGTTCGCCTTGCGGATTCCAGCGATTTTCAAAAAACTAGCAAACTGCCCATCTCGTACGGGGTAGGGGTGGGTGCTAATCAAAGCCGCCGTTTGTTAATTCGTGACGACACCAACAACATTCGCTTTTTGATCGACACGGGATCGGATGTGTCGATTGTGCCAGCCTCGCCGAAGGATAAACAGAATCCCCCAAGTAATTTCGTACTTCATGCAGCCAACAACACGAGCATCAAGACTTACGAATCCCGTTTTTTGTACGTTGATCTCGGATTACGTCGAAGATTTTCCTGGAGTTTCCTGGTGGCTGACGTCTCAACTGCGATTATCGGAGCGGATTTTCTGTCGTTTTTTGGATTGGCTGTTGACCTCAAAAATAGGCGCATTATCGACCAAACTACGAAGCTGACAACAACAGGTGGAATGGTTTCTCCAGCTGTGTTTGGCGTAACAACCGTTGATTATCATCATCCTTTCCGAAAGTTGTTGGAGGAGTTTCCGGAACTAACTCGCCCTTCCACGATGCGTATGGAGGTAAGTCACAATGTCACGCACCACATAGTGACGAAAGGGCCGCCAGTGGCTAGTAAAGCCCGACGTTTACCTCCGGATAAAATGAAAGCCGTTCAACAGGAATTTCAGTTAATGATGGAACTGGGAATCTGTCGCCGTT
This sequence comes from Aedes albopictus, assembly GCF_035046485.1. Lineage (NCBI taxonomy): Eukaryota > Metazoa > Arthropoda > Insecta > Diptera > Culicidae > Aedes > Aedes albopictus. The sequence continues at coordinate 11,833 of NW_026916547.1, forward strand.
CGAGCAGCTGCTGGGCTAGTCCACTACACTGTGTGCCCAAAAAGAGTGGACAACTTCGCTTTGTAGGTGATTATCGACGACTAAATCATGTAACCACCCCGGATAAGTATCCCGTTCCACACGTACACGACCTACTGAACTTGTTCCATGGTAAGTCAATTTTCACTACATTAGATTTAGAGAGAGCTTACCATCAAATTCCTGTTGAACCAGATGACATACCCAAAACTGCAGTCATTACCCCGTTCGGCTTATTTGAGTTCACCCGAATGCAGTTTGGACTATGCAATGCGGGACAAACATTCCAAAGATTCATGCACAAGCTCTTCGGGGACCTCGATTTCGTCGTTGTCTTTATAGATGACATATGTATCGCTTCGGCTTCCCCCGAAGAACACGCTGAACATTTGCGCATAGTCTTTGAACGGCTCAAATCCAACGGACTTGTTATCAATTTGCAAAAATGCAAATTCGCTCAAGAAGAAGTCGAGTTTATCGGATATATTATCAACAAAGACGGTGTACGACCTGTTCCAGAACGTGTTGCGGCTGTGGCAAACTTCGAGCGACCGGAAACTGTTAAGGAATTACGTCGATTTCTGGCCCTTGTAAACGGATACAAGCGTTTTATTCAACAAGCTACCGACATGCAAGCACCGCTGAGGGCATTAATTCCCGGAAACAAGAAAAATGATACTAGGAAAATCATTTGGAACGACGCAGCTAAAACGGCATTCGATGATTGCAAACATGCACTTGCTGAAGCGACTCTCCTGTACTATCCAGATCCCGAGAAGCCACTAGGGCTGATGGTAGACGCCTCCAACACTGCGGCTGGCGCCGTTTTGCAACAATTTTCGAACGGATGTTGGCAGCCTTTGGGATTCTATTCGGAGAAATTCACAGCAGCGCAGCGAAACTATTCCACTTTCGGACGGGAACTGATGGCCATAAAAATGGCTGTGAAGTACTTCAGGTACCTTTTGGAAGGGCGACGATTCACGATATACACCGATCATAACCCTTTGACGCACGCCCTCACGTCGAATTCGACGTGTCGGTTACATCACGAGGAACGAGCTTTACAGTACATTTCGCAGTTTACCACTGATATTCGACACGTTAGTGGAAAAGAGAACGTAACCGCCGATGTTCTATCAAGAATGGCTGCAATCAGTTGCCCGTCGCCGGTGGATTACAAGGTAATCGCTATCGACCAAGAAAATGATGACGAACTGAAGGACATCATTAGGTCTAAACACACTTCCCTACGCCTGGAGCCTAAAAGACTAGATGGGAGTACGAAACCGTTGTATTGCGACACTTCTACCAATGTAAGTCGACCATTTGTTCCGAAACAGCATCGACACACAATATTGGTTCATATGCACGGAATTTCACATTCTGGTATCCGTGCAACTCGAAAGTTGGTTTCTGAACGGTTTGTATGGCCACGTATGAATACTGACATTACTAAATTTGTTAAAACGTGCATTCCATGTCAAAGATCAAAGATTCATCGCCATACTACATCACCATTTGGCTCTTTTGAATTACCCAAATCTCGTTTTAACCATATCCACATAGATTTGGTTGGACCGCTACCGCAGTCGAATGGGTACTCCTATCTACTCACAATAGTGGATCGATTCACGAAATGGCCTGAAGCTGTACCGTTAGTCGACATGACCGCCCATTCCGTAGCAACAGCCTTATGTTCGCAGTGGATTTCGCGGTTTGGTTGCCCGGAATTCATCACATCGGATCAAGGTCGGCAGTTTGAATCCGAGGTATTTAGAGAACTGTCAACCATACTTGGTGCCTCGCACTGTCGAACAACCGCCTACCACCCTCAGGCGAACGGTTTGGTAGAGCGATTCCACAGGCAACTGAAAGCAGCTATCACATGCGTCGATTCGAAGAACTGGTACTTCAGATTGCCAATGATATTGCTCGGACTCCGAACGGCTCATCGAGAGGACATGAAATGTTCCGCTGCTGACCTAGTGTACGGCCAAGGACTGCGCATACCAGGTGAGTTCTTTGATGCACCAAAGGAATGTAACGATCGCACAGACTTCTCCAAGAGGCTGCATAACGTCTTCGATAGTCTCAGACCTGTTGAGACAACAAACCATTCTAAGAAGAGATTCTTCATTAACAAACAATTGATGAAATCCACTCATGTGTTTGTGCGATTCGACGCTGTAAAAAAGCCTTTGCAGAAACCCTACGATGGTCCATACGAAGTTCTACACCGAGAAAACAAGTTCATGGATGTTTTGATCAAAGGAAAAGCACAAAGGATTTCTATCGATCGATTGAAACCAGCACATCTGCCGCAAGAGCCCTCGACAGATCAACAAGGAGATCAAAAGACTTTAGTTACACCATCGGGACATCGAGTGAGGTTTATGGTGTAACTAGGAGGGGGGTAGTGTGGTGACGACCTACCCTTCGTGTATACGACTGTGTGAGAGTGGTGGAGAGCAAAAGATAGAGAATAAAACAGAATTGTTTCGAGAGTACACGCGTCGAGTTGTTTGTTTTCCCGTGCCCGAATTTCGACTGAAATATTATCGTTATCCGGTCTAAATCTTCTCCGCCGTAACTCTCCACCACACATCCATAGGCCAATATTGATCGAGCAACAGTTGTGTAAATCCATTTGATATGCTTGGGTTTAAGACCCCAAGGCCATACAATTTTTTTTTTGATTCTAAACTCAATGTGAGGTGTCCAGGAAAGCTTGGAATCAAGAATAACTCCAACGTACTTTACCTGTTCAGTCACATCGATTTCAGAATCAAAGAGAAGCAAAGATCGAACGTCATTACGGTTTCGCCTTTCCGTAAAAAAGAACAATAGATGTTTTACTCGGATTTACCGAAAGGCCATATTGGCGATACCAACCCTCAACTACCTGCAGAGCGCTTTGCACCAGGTCGAAAAGGGTGCTGATGCACATACCGACTAACAATGTTAGGTAATCGTCGGCATAACCATAAGTAGGAAATCCGTCATTATTGAGTTGCCTGAATAGCGTATCTGC
>NW_026916547.1:14907-70000 GCF_035046485.1 Aedes albopictus
AGAGTTAATAAACTAAGAGCCGTTAGTAGGGTCACGGTCGAATTTTGGACCCCTAGAGGAAATTAGTTTGAATTTTAGCTAAAATCAAACAGATTCAGAGGGTGTTTTTTGCAGAGTAAAAGAAAACGTCTGGTTTGGTTCGTTGACTAGAGAAACAAATTTTATTTGAATTCAACCGCCTACTGCGATACGCGCTGCTAGGCGTTGCTATGGTAACATTATGTACTTTAAAGCTAGTATGTAAGTTCATTGGTTGACGTTGCTTATATCTATGACTACTTTGATTACAACACTCCTCCCTAAGCAATGAATCCAATTAACTTCTTATTTTCTTCCAGCTTTATATTCGCCAGGGCTTTCGTGAACCCATCCGCAGGTTGCTGCTTCGTGCTCACATATCCCAGCTCGATTATTCCTTGCTGTAGCACATCCCGGATGAAGTGGTACCGGATGTCTAGGTGCTTCGTCCGTGGATTGTATCCTTGGTTCCGAGCGATGCAGATGGCCGATTGATTGTCGCACCGGATTGGAATTCCCTGCACGCCAAACATCTGTGACTGGAAGTGGTGCCACCAAAGTGCTTCCTGGATTGTGCGGGAAAGCGCGATGTATTCCGCTTCGCACGAGGACAAGGCTACTGTTGGTTGCCGCTTCACATTCCACGACACAGCTCCTCCCATGAAGGTGAACACGTACCCAGTAGTGGATTTCCTGGAGTCCGGTTCTCCTCCCCAATCGGCATCTGTGTAGCCAACCAGATTCGATGCCCGATCCTTCGAGTACGTCAGCCGGCTTGATTTCGTACCTCGCAGGTACCGCATGATGCGCTTCACAGCATTCCAATGACTACGCCCAGGATTTGCATTGAATTGGCTGACTTGGTTGACCGCAAAACTGATATCCGGCCGCGTCGCTTGCGCCAGATAGGTGAGACAGCCCACTGCCTCCTGATACGGAACATCCTTCATTTCGCGGGTCTCGTCCGGCGTCGCCGGTGACATTGATTTGTCCAGCTTGATGCTTGCCTCTGCCGGTGTGGAGACTGGGTTGCAGTTCGCCAAGTTGAACCGCCGCAACACGCTGTCGATGTAGTGCTCCTGATCTACCCACAGCTCTCCGTTCTTCCGGTCCCGCGTGATCCTCAATCCCAGGCAGAAGGTCGCTTCGCCGAGGTCCTTCATTTTGATGCGATTGTGGAGGAACGACTTCAATCTCCGCTTCAGCTTCGCTTCGTTGGTGAAGATCAAGAAATCGTCCACGTAAATTGTGACGAAAATCATTTTCTCACCGTCGACTCGGAAGTACAGGCATGGATCAACTTTGGACTGTTCCAGTCCGAACTCTTTCAGCGCTTTGTCCAGCTGGCTGTTCCACACACGGCTCGCCTGTTTGAGCCCGTACATTGCCTTCCGCAAGCGACAGACTTGTTTGGAGGTGCCAGCAAATCCTCGAGGAAACTCCATGTATATGACCTCGTCCGCCAGCTCGCCTTGAAGGAAAGCAGTAACAGCGTCCATCTGCTCTATATCGAGGTCGCGCTTCACCGCCAGAGCCAGGAGGTAGCGGATGGTGGAATACCGCACCACCGGGGAGTACACCTCGTCGTAGTCGATTCCTGGCCGCTGCGAGCACCCTTTCACGACCAAGCGGGCCTTGTACCGCTCGATCTCACCAGTTGGTCCTCGTTTCGTCCTGAAGACCCATTTGTTCCGGATTGCCTTCCGGTCGCTTGGAAGACTGGTTAGCTCCCACGTTTGATTCTCCTCCAGGGCCTTGATTTCCTCACGCATGGCCGCGATCCACTGTTCGCGATCCGGCCCGTTGAGCGCCTCCTCGTAGCTTTGAGGGTCATCGACCGTCGTGTTGGAAGACATCGGTGTGGGCTGGGGGGAAACAACTTCGCCAGAAAAGGAACTATAGGTAACGAAATCAGAATACTTGCCTGGAATTCGGCGCTCCCGGTCGCTGCGCCTAAGCCCTTGCTGCTCAACAGCTGGCCTACCAAGTTGCGACGGGAGCGCAGGCTCGTTGCTCGCATCCAGAAATTCCGGATCACTTGACTCGCTGTCGGATGATGTCAGCTCTCCAATCTCGTCTTCAGTGAGCTCACCGCCACCGATTCTCGGTTCCGCAACCGGGTTCATCTCGCCAGTCGCAGTCGGCTCATCGATCGAGTACAGCTCCATGAAATGTATTTGCTGCTGGTTCTCCTCACGTTCGACCAAATATTGCGGTTCGCCTTCCTGAACCACAACCACGTCGCGGCTGATCCGGATGTCACGCTTGACCGGATCGTACACACGATACCCCTTAGTACCGTCGGCGTATCCCACGAAAATCGCTTTCTGGGATTTGGGGTCGAACTTCCTCCTTCGTTGCTTCGGCACGTGGACCAACGCTAGTGATCCAAAAATCCTCAAGTGTCGCAAATCCGGCTTCTTACCGGTCCACGCTTCTTCCGGTGTCGTCTCGATTGACCTCGTCGGGCTCCGATTGACGAGGTACGCTGCCGTTGAAACCGCCTCGGCCCAAAATTGCTTCGGTAGGCGCGAATCGTTCAGCATGCTTCGAGCTTTCTCGATGAGCGTCCGGTTCATTCTCTCCGCCACACCATTTTGCTCGGGGGTGTACGGACAAGTTTTCTCGTGGCGTACTCCATCCTTTGCCATGCTGCGTCTGAACGATGCATTTACGTACTCGGTTCCGTTGTCCGTCCTCAAAACCTTCAGCTTCCGTCCTGTTTGACGCTCGGCCATTGACAACGTTTCATACGCCCCAAACGCTTCGCTTTTTCGTTCCAGGAAATAGAGGAACACCTTCCGACTCGCATCGTCGATGAATGTCATCACGTAACGGCTGCCACCGAGAGATGGAACTTCGATGGGTCCTACCAGGTCCGAGTGTACCAAGTCCAATAGCCCTTCGGCTCGCGAAACACTGGAAGGAAAAGGATTACGTGCATGCTTACCCTCGATACAAGCGATGCACTCCGGAATAGCGTCATTCCGCAATTCGAAGCCGTCCGCCATCGTCAGCAACTTCCGCAAGCTTTGGCGATTCAGATGACCTAGCCGCCTGTGCCAGATGGATGCGCTCGGTGCCATTAACGCCTGCTCGTTATTCCGGTTGAGCTTGTACAGGCCACCCACGTGTGTGCCGGATGCGATCACGTTCCCATCGTTCTCGCGGACTTCGCATCGCTCCGCGTCGAAAAACACCGTCAGTCCCTTCTGACAAATTTTGCTGATAGAAAGGAGATTGGTGGCCAGTTCCGGAATTTGCAGCACTTCCTGCACTTCGATGGGGCCTTCTTCGAGATCCAGCTTGACCAGACCCTTCGCGACAGACATCATGTTGCCGTTGTTCGCCGTGCCAACCGGGTGCGCCATGTGCTGTTGCTTTACAAAGCCGTTGCCACTCCGAGACATGTGGCACGTAGCGCCGGAGTCGAAGTACCACTCCTCACCACTTACATCACCCATCGCAAAAACGCTGCACAATGCTTTGCCCGATGTCCTATGTGGGGTTTGCTTCTGTGGGCACTTTGCTGCAAAATGCCCCCGCTTCTTGCAGTTGTGGCACGTGTCGTCCTTCTTCGGTGTGCCACCATTGCCACCACGTCGTCGTCGTGCCGGGTTGGAGTACAAAGCACCGTCGGCGCCGTCGTTTTTCGGTCCACTCGGTAGCTTCACGTCTTGCAAAATTTTTGCCTTCACCGCGTCCGACGTCAACGCAGTGCCCGATGCCTCGAGTCCCATTATCATGGGTTCATAGTGCTCCGGAAGTCCCATGAGCAACAACGCAGCCAGCCATGAGTCGTCCACTTTGAAGCCGATTCCCGCAAGTTTGTGCGCCGTGAACATCAGCTCGTCGACGTACGATTCCACGCTGCCGCATTCGTCCAATCGAATCGAGGTTAGCTTTCGCAACAACCCGATTTTCCTCGTCAGGCCGTTATCCTGGAAAGCGTTCCATAGCTGCTCCCACGCTTCCTGAGCGTCCTTCGCGTCCTGCACCAGGCTGTAGTTTGTCGTCTCCAGGCTCAAGCAAATCGTGGCCAACGCTCGCAAAGTAACCTCCTCGTCAATTTGCTGCCCCGCCGAGGGCGACACCGCGTACCACGTGCCCTCGCGAATGAGCGTCATTTTCATCGCGAACGCCCACGTGGAGTAATTTTCGCGTCCCTTCAGCTTCTCGATGATGGGCATGGCGACCGCGCTGATCCGTCCGTTCCCAGCGGCCGGCACTCCGGCTCCGCCCACGGCACCTGGTAATCCAGCTCCGATTCCGCTTGCTCCATTCTGCTGCTGACGGTTCATCGCGAAAATTTTCACTCACTTTTAACTTTTCTTCTGGCTATGGCCAGCCTCGGGCCCATAACCTTTTGCAGAGTAAAAGAAAACGTCTGGTTTGGTTCGTTGACTAGATACTAATGAAACAAATTTTATTTGAATTCAACCGCCTACTGCGATACGCGCTGCTAGGCGTTGCTATGGTAACATTATGTACTTTAAAGCTAGTATGTAAGTTCATTGGTTGACGTTGCTTATATCTATGACTACTTTGATTACAACAGTGTTACACATAATGATGATGTTGGTATGACCGTAAAAGCCGCCACTGTCCGTCAAAAATACCCACAAGGTCATTTCTGGCCGAAAATTTGATGAAAATAACTGATTTTTGAAGCATCAGTTTTCACTATTTTGGACACCCCAATTTATTTTGGACCCCCTAAAGTATATATTTTGGACACCCGGTGTTTAAACCAACTTGAAACTATTTTCGAAGAATCTGCCACTTGGATATGCTCGACCACATCCTAATTACTTGATTGACAAAGGCTGATTAGACGAACTTTGCAAATTTAATGCGCTAGAATGATAAAAGTTTTTGTTTACATCTGCAAGTTTCCCCGGCACCATTTTCTCTTTTTGTAAACATGCCGCGACACTCGCACGGATGATGAGATTAATAAAAATAATTTAAAGGCAATGATATTTCCAGTGAGCAAATGATTGCTGCTCGTGCAGAAAAATCTTATTTAACGAATGATTCTAAAAATTGTCGTCATCTCTTCATTACATCTGTGAAAATTATGAAAATACGACCCAGGGGGTCCAAAATATATGGGGGTCCAAATTATATTGGTTACCCTACACAGGGTCAAACATTTGTCCAAAAAGAAACCAATGCTCAAAGGGGTGGTGGGGGTAAAGTGGACAGGTGGGGTAAAATGGACAGGGTACAGTTTCATGGCTTTTATTGTTTTTTTTAATGTTTCAACGATTGAAGCTTATGCCTAAGCATGAATCATTATACTTTTGCTGATCTTGAACATTAAAATCAAATAACCTCTTCAAGATGACAAAAACTTTAAAAATCACGTAAAAAATCGGAAATGATGTAAAATCTGCTTATAATTGCTAAGGTTTTCTCGCAAGTTATTTTCAAATTATTACAAGTTTTACACCCTAAACCAATAAAGTCCACGTAGAAGAATATATTTGACCGAAAAAAAAAATTAAGTTTTGTAAAAAAAAAAGTTTTGGATGTATTTTTAACAAAATCAGTCCGTGGGGGTAAAATGGACAATTGGGTTCTTTAGGGGTATCCGGATTATTTCATAATCGGATTCTCCGCCCAACAATTAGTCGAAATCCAAAATTTCATAATTTTCGGAGTCCGGGAACTATTTTGAAAATACATTTAAAGTTTGTATGGGGAAATTTTTTGTTCGGGTCGAACTGTCACTTTATCGATTGAACTGTCATTCTATCCACAAAAATAAAAACTGTTTTGTTAATTTAACCATCAAAACAAAGGTATCGGAATCTAGATCGGAATCCAATAAAATCACGTTATACTCAGAAAAATGAGCTCTTTCGATTAGGGTATAGAAAATAGCAACATTTTATTCACTAAACTACCCAATTGGTTCAAATTTCACCAAAATTTCATTTTTTTCCAAACTTCAGAATCATCAGCCGTCATACCTATCGTGAGATAGTTGAAGTAAAAAGTTATAAAAAAATATTTTATATCAACAAAATATTATTTTCATCCAAAACAGTGCTTGTTTTTTACACTATTTTTACAATAATTATTTAAGTATGTTTCAAAGTTTGTATTAAAAGTTTGAAAACAACAAAATAAAGATATCGTGTGAAATTTGATAGTTTGTATTTAAAAACATAGAAACAATATGCTGTTATATAACTTTTAACTACTTGTTCATTTTACCCCATCGATTGTCCATTTTACCCCCACCCATTTTTTTCACGCTATTTTGATGCACGATTTGGTGAAGAAAATAATCAAAGAAAACAATATTTTTTTAAATGCAACCCCTTACAAGATTTCTAGAGTATATCATTACCTTCCATGTTACTCGGAAAAACAGATGGATTTTGCCGCATTTCCGTGAAAAACGACCAAAATGCTTAGGTTGTCCACTTTACCCCCACCACCCCAACATCTTGTTTGACTCGATAAAATTAAAAAAAAAAGTTTAGTGTCAAACAGATATTGTTTCTTGAGTTCTTTCCTTGTCAAATACAGCCTCAATTCGCTGGTTGGGTTACGACTGCGCCCCGATTAGCAAACCTTGTTCGTTTGTTGGGGCAACTGACAACTGATCAGAATGCTCTAGACACACGCGACGAGAAATACGTCGCGGAACACTCACATACTTGTACAAACGTTCTGTATATAGAAGCTGCGATGCGACGACGGTCAGACGTCAAACTCGTTTTGACATCGATTTTGACACTAGCCTATATGAATAAAGCTGAGTAAATACTCTTTACTCAGATCTTTGTGAAGATTTACAGAGATTATTGCTCCACGACTTCACATCCAGTGAACATTCAACCAGCGAGACAGTCCATCTAACGAGCCCCCAACGAAAGAATCGGCACTGTATTGTGGATTTACCGGCTACTTGTATACCACCGGTTACTTATGTAGCCGTTCCAAAGTACCTACTATATCTTTCAAATGGTGGGTACACTGAAATAAATTTTGTTGTCGTCTCCACCGAATCCATGGTAGAACTAAGAACTGTACCAACAATTTTCAACCGAATGCAAAATTCTGTTAATTGTACTGAAACATTGTCAATATTACCATGCGTGTATTACTTTGGCTAAAACATTCTCGGTTCTACTATTTGGGCATTGTAATTTCGACCATGTAGACTTGAATGTTGCGCGTTTTAGATAAACATGGTCAAAAATACAATTTCAAAATAGTAACATCAAGAATGTTTTTAGTCAATGGTACTTTTTTTTTATAGAATGAGAAAATCTGCAACAGATACCCAAGAGGTGGTTCCTCGGGTGATGTGGGGATCGACCCACTAAAAACTCATTCTCTCTCTTCCTTACCTTCGCGGTACGCCCGTTAGGGATGACTTCGAGAAGGGGGGGGGGGGACCATACATGAGTACACTCTAATAGTAAGCGTTCCACCAGCTACCGCCTTAAGTTGTTCACTCTCCCCTGGAGGCTCGGGTCCTGGCTAGTACATACTTAGACTGCCCGTTGAACTCAAGCTCCTGAATGGGAAAGGGGGCCAACTCAACTAGCTGTTGTTCGGCTCGCCATTTACTCTGTAGTTCAAGTACGATTCGAGAAACCGTGGAAGTAACGGAGTCCCACTTGTCCGCCCCCACACACATCCTTTCAACAATGTTGTCAGGCGTGATATCTCTACCGCATACCTCCTGCATACTCGACCTTTGGTCCACGAAACGTGGCCATTCAAAGAGCACATGCTCCGCGGTCTCGTCGCAGTCTGCACACTCCGGACATGCGGGGGAGCCTGCGTGTCCGAATCTGTGCAGATACCACCTAAAGCACCCATGGCCTGACAGAAATTGAGTCAAGTGAAAATTCACCTCGCCATGGGGCCTGCTCGTCCACTTGGACACGCTCGGTATGAGCCTGTGTGTCCATCTACCCTTGCTGGAGGAATCCCATTCGCTCTGCCATTTCAGCATAGACGAGGTTCTGGCGATACGCCTCGCACCTCTTATGCCGCGTCGCTCGAAGCATTCTTCATCCTCTACCACCACTAAAGCTATGGGCATCATGCCCGCTAGCACACATACCGCGTCCTTTGAGACCGTGCGGTATGCGCTCACCACCCTAAGGCACATCAGCCTGTGGGTACTCTCAAGTCGCTTCACGTTTCGGTTAACCACTAGCGCCTTCGACCATGCAGCGGCGCCATACCGTAGTATGGAGACCGCTACTGCCGCGAGCAGCTTACGCTTACTCGAGACTATTGCCGAGCTGTTTGACATTATCTTTGACAATGCCATTATCGCCATGCTTGCCCTTTTGCAGGCATATTCTACGTGGCTTCCGAATTTCAGCTTATCGTCGATCATGACCCCCAATTGCTTCAGTGAGCGCTTAGAGTTGATCGTGCATCCACCTGTGGTGACCACTGCCTGCTGTTCAGACTTGCGGTTGTTTACCACCACCACCTCCGTTTTGTGGTGCGCGAGTGCCAAATGTCTCGACCTCATCCAATCCTCCACTATGCCAATTGCGTGAGTTGCTGTCAGTTCCACTTCCTCTATCGACTCGCCGTATACCACGAGGGTAATATCATCGGCGAAGCCGACCAGCTTTACGCCCGGTGGAAGTTTGAGCCTCAATACGCCATCATACGCCGCGTTCCATAGTACCGAGCCCAAGATGGACCCCTGCGGTACTCCAGCGGTGATTTTGTAGCTCCACTCGCCTTCCTCGGTGTCATAGATTAGCACTCTATTCTGGAAGTAGCTCTCCAATATCCGGCATAGGCTAACCGGGACTCCTAGGTGGTGTTTTGCGCACTCAATGGCGGTTCAGCTGAAGCTGTTGAACGCATTCTTAACGTCCAGCGTGACGACCGCGCAATAGCGGATTCCTGTTCGCTTCTTTTGGAGCGCTATCTCGGCCGTTTTGATTACAGCCCTAATAGCGTCCACCGTCGATCGACCCTTCCGGAAGCTGAACTGGTTATCCGAGAGACCAGAGTCATCGGCAGGCAGATAGGTCTGTATGCCGACGGGTCGCCAGGTGGCTTCCCGGGTTTGGGCAGTAGAACCAATCTTTGCCTTTTCCACCTCTCCGGAAATTCGCCTCTGTCTAGGCACATCTGCATAGCCATTCTGAACATGTCAGGCTTAGCCTCGATGGCCGTCTTGATGGCTAATGTCGGGATACCGTCCAGACCCGGAGCCTTGTTCAACTTAAGCGACTTCGTTAGGGCCTGTTCACAAATGTCATAACGCTGGAGGGGGTGGGTGGGTGTCCTTCATGGTGTTACAGCTCGAACAAAATAAAATTTTCCCCATATAAACTGTGTTACGAAGGGGTGGGTGGGTGTTGAAAACGACCAATTTTAGCGTTATGACATTTGTGAATGAACCCTTATTGCAATGAGTTCGTCGTTCGTCACCGGGGCTACCTCGCTATAGCCGGTTTGGCTATAGGGAACGGGGGCCCATGGTCTTGTATCGTGGCGCGGGAACAGCGTTTCCACGATCTTCTGCAGTATCTCTGGGGAGCGTTCTGAGGGTGATGACGCGCCCTTCGTTTTGGCCATGACTACTCTGTAGGCATCACCCCATGGGGTCGTGTTGGCTGCCTGGCAGAGATTTTCGAAGCACGCCCGCTTACGAGTCTTAATCTCTTTATTCAGTGCCAGTTTAGCCGCCCTGTAGGCCTCGCTTCGTTCAATTCTATCCTCATCGGTACGAGCCCTTTGCATCCTCCTTCTAGCCACAGACAAACAGACGTAACACTTGTGAAATTTCCATCGACCACGCTTTTTAAATTTTCATAGTCGTGACTTTCACAACCAGAGGCGCGCGCATCGTTTTTCTATGCGTTTGACGTTTCACACTAGCGCCTTCTGTTGACGATATGGCACAACACAGTGATTCGTGCAACTTTTCCACCAGATGAAGGTAGTGTGAATTGGGCGATGGATTTCCATGAAAATTGTTCAAGGTGTTACGTCTGTTTGTCTGTGTTCTAGCTCTTAAACAGGATGCGCGGAGTTCTGCGATTTCTGGACACCACCAGTACACCGGTTTGCGTCCATTTCTGGGTAGGGATCGCCTTGGCATAGCGGCGTCACATGCACGGCTTAGCGAGAGGGTGACACTCTGATCTTTTGAGTATAATCTTTTCCTGGATCTTTTCGAATCATTCGGAATCTTCTGAATCTCGGCAAATCATGCACATAACAAGTGAAGGAGCTTTTGCTTCAGTGTATCGGCAACTCCTGTCAAATCGCGATAAAACAAAAATAAAAATTCGCTGCTGGACCTGGAACTAAACCAAAGAAATTTTCTTTCAAACTGCGGAAATTGCACAAACGGCCTCGGTGCTGAATCTTTCTGGAAAATCACCCTCATTCTTTTATGTGCGAACAAGAAGGTTCTGTTCCTTGCTGTAAGTATCGAAGTATCCATGAATAAATCAATTATTCAATAATTATTACTGTTAAATAATCTAACACCGATGAATTTACTGTTGCTTTTGCAGGACTTGGAATACAGCCTAAACCGGAAAAAATCTCAGGAAGCCTCAGTTGGAAGCACTATCCTGGCAACGGATTACGTTTACTTTTCCGAACGAATGGAAGCGGAAAGCGAATTCCTGCTGCGAAATGGTTTCATCGGACGGTAGTGAACCGCGCGGACGGAAAAGATATCAACATGGATCTGGATGAGCGGAACAACTAATGTTCCTTCCGACCCTGGTTGAGATATCACGAACAGTAGTGACCAATGTCAAGCCGGAGAGTTCATGGACGGAGTCATCCTCAACAACTCCATGACGACATATCTGGAATGTTTAGGCATCGCCGGACGGCTATGGAAGCTCCGTGAGTGCACGGAGAGGCTGAACCCTTTTGACTCCACTGTAACAGACAGGTAGAAACCGAGGACGACCAGTTGACGGCGGTGGTGAACCGGAGTATCCAGGTCTGATAGATATCGTGCGCAGAATTCCGAGAGAAGAGGCGATCATCAACGTGAATTGCAATTATGTAGTTTTTGCGATGATGAGGAGAAAAAGAAGCAAGGATGAAGATCCTGAAATGATTTATCAATAAACGTAAACTATTCAACAATTTGTGAATACTTTTTTACAACTGTTTGCTTCAAAAACGGAACCCGCATGACAAATTATGAGAACATACCACTAAATATAATCAAAGCAGAAGAAAGCTGTTTCAAAGTGGACGTGTCGTGCATCTCCTATAGGACTTGGTGAACCGTCTTTCAGACAAAATTGGAGTTAATAGGTACTTGATTCAAAGATAAAAGAAAGCTGTTTTAAAGTAGAAGTATTGTGTGTCACCTTGCGAATTGAGAGGACTTGGTAAACCTTCTTAGACAAATTTTAAGTACTTACGGTTATTGCGTCACCTGGCGATTCAAGGAGACTTGGTGGACCTTCATAGACAAATTTTGAGTAAAAAAATATCTTAAAAACTCCTTTATCATTCTAATCAAGGAAGAAAACGGTTATTGCGTCACCTGGCGATTCTAGGGGACTTGATGAACCTTCTTAAACATATTTTGAGTATTTGATGCAAAAAAGAAAAAGAAGCTGTTTCAAGATAAACGTGCTGGGTTTCACCTAGCGATTTGAGAGGACTTGGTGAACCTTCTTAGACAAATTTTCAGTACTTGAAGAAAACGATTCAAGGAGACTTGGTGGACCTTCATAGACAAGTTTAAAGTATTTCAAAAATATCTTAAGGACTCCTTTATTATTCTAATCAAGGAAGAAAACGGTTATTGCGTCACCTGGCAATTCAAGGGGACTTGGTGAACCTTCTTAGACGAATTTTGAGTACATACTTGATGCAAAGGAAAAATGAAGCTTTTCAAAGTAGACGTGTTGTGCGTTTCCTAGCGATTTGAGAGGACTTGGTAAACCTTCTTAGACAAATTTTAAGTACTTTAGAGAATATCTCAAGGGCTACTTAATTATTCTAAGCAAGGAAGAAAACGATTATTGCGTCACCTGGCAATTCAAGGGGACTTGGTGAACCTTCTTAGACGAATTTTGAGTACTTGATGCAAAGAAAAAAGGAAGCTTTTCAAAGTAGACGTGTTGTGCGTTTCCTAGCGATTTGAGAGGACTTGGTAAACCTTCTTAGACAAATTTTAAGTACTTTAGAGAATATCTCATGGACTACTTAATTATTCTAAGCAAGGAAGAAAATGGTTATTGCGTCACCTAGCGATATAAGAGGACTTGGTGAACCTTCATAGACAAGTTTAAAGTATTTCAAAAATATATTAAGGACTCCTTTATCATTCTAAGCAAGGAGGAAAACGGTTATCGCGTCACCTGGCGATTCAAGGCGACTTGGTGGACCATCATAGACAAGTTTAAAGTATTTCAAAAATATCTTAACCTTCCGTAACTCGCGCGGTTGTCCATCTTGGCCAGCACCACGCTAATGCTGAACACAAAAAGCGAGATTTTTTCAATGTGTTGTACAAAATACAACAGCGCGATCGCTCGTGGGTTAAGGACTACTTTATCATTCTATGCAAGGAAGAAAACGGTTATTGCGTCACCTGGCGATTCAAGGGGACTTGGTGAACCTTCTTAGACGAATTTTGAGTACTTGATGCAAAGGAAAAAGGAAGCTTTTTCAAAGTAGACGTGTTGTGCGTCACCTAGCGATTTGAGTTGAGAGGACTTGATAAAACTTCTTAGACAAATTTTAAGTACTTTAGAGAATATCTCAAGGGCTACTTAATTATTCTAAGCAAGGAAGAAAACGATTATTGCGTTACCTGGCAATTCAAGGAGACTTGGTGGACCTTCATAGACAAGTTTAAAGTATTTCAAAAATATCTTAAGGACTCCTTTATTATTCTAATCAAGGAAGAAAACGGTTATTGCGTCACCTGGCAATTCAAGGGGACTTGGTGAACCTTCTTAGACGAATTTTGAGTACTTGATGCAAAGGAAAAAGGAAGCTTTTTCAAAGCAGACGTGTTGTGCGTTTCCTAGCGATTTGAGAGGACTTGGTAAACCTTCTTAGACAAATTTTAAGTACTTTAGAGAATATCTCAAGGGCTACTTAATTATTCTAAGCAAGGAAGAAAACGATTATTGCGTCACCTGGCAATTCAAGGGGACTTGGTGAACCTTCTTAGACGAATTTTGAGTACTTGATGCAAAGGAAAAAGGAAGCTTTTTCAAAGCAGACGTGTTGTGCGTTTCCTAGCGATTTGAGAGGACTTGGTAAACCTTCTTAGACAAATTTTAAGTACTTTAGAGAATATCTCATGGACTACTTAATTATTCTAAGCAAGGAAGAAAATGGTTATTGCGTCACCTAGCGATATAAGAGGACTTGGTGAACCTTCATAGACAAGTTTTAAGTATTTCAAAAATATATTAAGGACTCCTTTATCATTCTAAGCAAGGAGGAAAACGGTTATCGCGTCACCTGGCGATTCAAGGCGACTTGGTGGACCTTCATAGACAAGTTTAAAGTATTTAAAAAATATCTTAAGGACTACTTTATCATTCTATGCAAGGAAGAAAACGGTTATTGCGTCACCTGGCGATTCAAGGGGACTTGGTGAACCTTCTTAGACGAATTTTGAGTACTTGATGCAAAGGAAAAAGGAAGCTTTTTCAAAGTAGACGTGTTGTGCGTCACCTAGCGATTTGAGTTGAGAGGACTTGGTAAACCTTCTTAGACAAATTTTAAGTACTTTAGAGAATATCTCAAGGGCTACTTAATTATTCTAAGCAAGGAAGAAAACGATTATTGCGTCACCTGGCAATTCAAGGGGACTTGGTGAACCTTCTTAGACGAATTTTGAGTACTTGATGCAAAGGAAAAAGGAAGCTTTTTCAAAGCAGACGTGTTGTGCGTTTCCTAGCGATTTGAGAGGACTTGGTAAACCTTCTTAGACAAATTTTAAGTACTTTAGAGAATATCTCATGGACTACTTAATTATTCTAAGCAAGGAAGAAAATGGTTATTGCGTCACCTAGCGATATAAGAGGACTTGGTGAACCTTCATAGACAAGTTTTAAGTATTTCAAAAATATATTAAGGACTCCTTTATCATTCTAAGCAAGGAGGAAAACGGTTATCGCGTCACCTGGCGATTCAAGGCGACTTGGTGGACCTTCATAGACAAGTTTAAAGTATTTAAAAAATATCTTAAGGACTACTTTATCATTCTATGCAAGGAAGAAAACGGTTATTGCGTCACCTGGCGATTCAAGGGGACTTGGTGAACCTTCTTAGACGAATTTTGAGTACTTGATGCAAAGGAAAAAGGAAGCTTTTTCAAAGTAGACGTGTTGTGCGTCACCTAGCGATTTGAGTTGAGAGGACTTGGTAAACCTTCTTAGACAAATTTTAAGTACTTTAGAGAATATCTCAAGGGCTACTTAATTATTCTAAGCAAGGAAGAAAACGATTATTGCGTTACCTGGCAATTCAAGGAGACTTGGTGGACCTTCATAGACAAGTTTAAAGTATTTCAAAAATATCTTAAGGACTCCTTTATTATTCTAATCAAGGAAGAAAACGGTTATTGCGTCACCTGGCAATTCAAGGGGACTTGGTGAACCTTCTTAGACGAATTTTGAGTACTTGATGCAAAGGAAAAAGGAAGCTTTTTCAAAGCAGACGTGTTGTGCGTTTCCTAGCGATTTGAGAGGACTTGGTAAACCTTCTTAGACAAATTTTAAGTACTTTAGAGAATATCTCAAGGGCTACTTAATTATTCTAAGCAAGGAAGAAAACGATTATTGCGTCACCTGGCAATTCAAGGGGACTTGGTGAACCTTCTTAGACGAATTTTGAGTACTTGATGCAAAGGAAAAAGGAAGCTTTTTCAAAGCAGACGTGTTGTGCGTTTCCTAGCGATTTGAGAGGACTTGGTAAACCTTCTTAGACAAATTTTAAGTACTTTAGAGAATATCTCATGGACTACTTAATTATTCTAAGCAAGGAAGAAAATGGTTATTGCGTCACCTAGCGATATAAGAGGACTTGGTGAACCTTCATAGACAAGTTTTAAGTATTTCAAAAATATATTAAGGACTCCTTTATCATTCTAAGCAAGGAGGAAAACGGTTATCGCGTCACCTGGCGATTCAAGGCGACTTGGTGGACCTTCATAGACAAGTTTAAAGTATTTAAAAAATATCTTAAGGACTACTTTATCATTCTATGCAAGGAAGAAAACGGTTATTGCGTCACCTGGCGATTCAAGGGGACTTGGTGAACCTTCTTAGACGAATTTTGAGTACTTGATGCAAAGGAAAAAGGAAGCTTTTTCAAAGTAGACGTGTTGTGCGTCACCTAGCGATTTGAGTTGAGAGGACTTGGTAAACCTTCTTAGACAAATTTTAAGTACTTTAGAGAATATCTCAAGGGCTACTTAATTATTCTAAGCAAGGAAGAAAACGATTATTGCGTTACCTGGCAATTCAAGGAGACTTGGTGGACCTTCATAGACAAGTTTAAAGTATTTCAAAAATATCTTAAGGACTCCTTTATTATTCTAATCAAGGAAGAAAACGGTTATTGCGTCACCTGGCAATTCAAGGGGACTTGGTGAACCTTCTTAGACGAATTTTGAGTACTTGATGCAAAGGAAAAAGGAAGCTTTTTCAAAGCAGACGTGTTGTGCGTTTCCTAGCGATTTGAGAGGACTTGGTAAACCTTCTTAGACAAATTTTAAGTACTTTAGAGAATATCTCAAGGGCTACTTAATTATTCTAAGCAAGGAAGAAAACGATTATTGCGTCACCTGGCAATTCAAGGGGACTTGGTGAACCTTCTTAGACGAATTTTGAGTACTTGATGCAAAGGAAAAAGGAAGCTTTTTCAAAGTAGACGTGTTGTGCGTCACCTAGCGATTTGAGTTGAGAGGACTTGGTAAACCTTCTTAGACAAATTTTAAGTACTTTAGAGAATATCTCAAGGGCTACTTAATTATTCTAAGCAAGGAAGAAAACGATTATTGCGTTACCTGGCAATTCAAGGAGACTTGGTGGACCTTCATAGACAAGTTTAAAGTATTTCAAAAATATCTTAAGGACTACTTTATCATTCTATGCAAGGAAGAAAACGGTTATTGCGTCACCTGGCAATTCAAGGGGACTTGGTGAACTTTCTTAGACGAATTTTGAGTACTTGATGCAAACCAAAAAGGAAGCTTTTTCAAAGTAGACGTGTTGTGCGTCTCCTAGCGATTTGAGAGGACTTGGTAAAACTTCTTAGACAAATTTTAAGTACTTTAGTAAGAGACGAACCAGCCAAGGGCTGAAAGTCTCTCTAATAAAGACAAATCAATCAATCAATAAGTACTTTAGAGAATATCTCATGGACTACTTAATTATTCTAAGCAAGGAAGAAAATGGTTATTGCGTCACCTAGCGATATAAGAGGACTTGGTGAACCTTCATAGACAAGTTTAAAGTATTCAAAAAATATATTAAGGACTCCTTTATCATTCTAAGCAAGGAGGAAAACGGATTTTTTTTCAAAGTAGACGTGTTATGCATCACCTGGCGATTTGAGAGGAGTTGGTGAGCCTTCTTAACTACTTAAGCATAAAGCAAAGAAGTTAAAGGATATTGTGTCACTTAGCGATTTAAGAGGACTTGATGAATCTTTTAAAAAGCAATATTTGAGTACTTGAAAGAATATCTCATATACCACAAAAATTATTCAAGGCAACCGCGAGCTAGCATCACCTAGCGATTTAAGAGGACTTGGTGAACCTTTTTAAAGCACTTTAAAGAACATCTCAAGGACTACAAACTCCTTCTTAGCAAAAAAAAAAGAAAACGGTTATTGAGTAACCTAACAATTTAAGTGGACTAGATGACCCTTTTAAAATACAATATTTGAGTACTTTAAAAAATAACTCCAATACCACAAAAATTATTCATAAACCACATAAATTATTCAAGGAAAAGGAAGCTTTTTCAAAGTAGACGTATTGTGCATCACCTAGCGATTTAAGAGGACTTGGTGAACCCTACTAAAGCACTTTAAAGAACATCTCATGGACTACCTAAAATCATGAAATCATTCAAATCTAAATCGATCTATTTTGACGTAAGTGAAGTTTCTCAAAGACACATTCTGACTACATACTTTAAAGAATATCTGACTACGAAAATCGTCCCCAGCCCCACAGCAGAACTGACCCATTTTAAAGTTCGTCATCTAGCAATTTAAGAGAACTTGGTGAACCCTCTTGAGAAGAAAGGCAGATTACTTGGAGTCACATTGAATAGTAAAATCATTGAAAACAAAAACAACCTATAGACTTATACAATAGTACCGTAATAATTTCAGAATAAGAAAGCAAAAAACTTAAATATCGACAACCATGCTTTGCATTACCTCATGAGACATGAACCTTCTTACCTTTGAGAGTTACAGGCAGCAATCAGCATTTAAAACGGAAAGTGTTCAAAAAGGAGATGGGTCAAAGAGTCGAAGCACGTAAGGGAGCTTTCATAAATGACGTAGAATTTTTAGCTGATTTTTTAGTCCCCACTCGTAGCATGTTTTCTCACACCTAATACATGACTCGTCACACAATCCCAGACTCCCCTCCCCCCTAAAATGCTACGTCATTTATGGACGCTCCCTATGGCCGATGTACATCAAGCCGAATGGGTCATTAGGCCGAAAAACTTTAAAGTCCGAGACGGGTAATACTTTGATTTTGTTATATGCTTATGCCTTGAAAGAACAGCCTATCGTCAACTGCCGTTAGTTTGAACAACTTCTCATGAAAGCTATAATATAATATTATTAATTAATTAATATATCTATTATAAAAGGGATCATTTTAATTTGAACTTCTAGTTTCCCTAGGGGTGTCAAAAACACCGTGCTGGTAATATTATTTGTTGTTTTATTTTGATCCTGCGTTTCGTTACAACTCGTTTCTAGAGCAGCATTACGTTTGAACTGTTGTTAGTGTGAACGATGTGCAGATTAGCGGAAGTCGAATTAGGAAGTGTTCAATTATAAACGATCAAATTAATGGGGATAGACGCTTGGATAGACGGTATTTCTATGTACTATTTTATAACAACTCGGAAGAACCTTCAATGAACTCAAAACTAGAAAACATCCTATTTTTAATGGAATGTGTGATAGGGAAAGCACGCTAGATCAAACACGAGACGCTTCACTGATTAGCTACATTTATTATTCTTTTTCGTATGCTTACAGAGCTTTACCATAGATTGGTTACAGACCTATCACCACATCTCCCCTTGTTTTAGATAATAATATTCAAAGATTACAAAAGGATATATTCATCAAGTACTTAATGTTAATAAAAATATTCCATCAATCAATCACTGCATGAATCGGCTTGGTCGTTTGATTACACGTTGTGGTCGGCTGCGTCCTGTTATATCTGCCTCGACTATGGGCTCCGGACTAGCAACCCGTTTCCCGTCCTGCTCATTAATCGGATCCTGAAGCCCCGTGTCTTCCTGCTGCAGCATATCCGATGGAGCCTCGTTGGATGATGTTCCGTTTCTGTTATCATTTATCTTTTTCAAGTGGCTTGAATTCCTGTCAAAGGACCTTCCGGATTCCTGATCCAGGACCGTTACACGTGGCCCATGTTTATCAACAACTGTCATAACAGTGGGGTTGAATGTAGGGGTAAGCTTGTTACCGGGAATGACATTTTTCATCAGAACCTTGTCTCCCGTAACAATGTCCGAAGGCTTTGCTTTCCGCTGTTGGTCCTCAGTTATCCTTCCCTTCTCCTTCATCTGTATGTCTCTATCCCTGTAGTCCGTAGAACACTGTGTAGCATCGGTGCTGACGTCTTGAAGCGATGGTATTTTAGTCCGGATAGTCCGGCCGAACATCAGCTCGCTTGGGGTTTTGCCCGTTGTGCTGTGAGGCGTAGCGTAGTACATAGAAAGATACGTGTTCAAATCGGCCTTCCAATCACTATTTAAAGCTTGGCTAATTTTGAGCCTTTTTACTAGTGACCGGTTTTGGCGCTCCACGAGGCCGTTTTCTTGTGGCCAGTATGGGGTCGTCTTATTCAGTATTATTCCACGTTGCTTGCAGTACTGGTCGAAATATGTACTCACAAACTGTCTACCGTTGTCGAGAGTAATGGTTCTCGGATATCCAAGCCTCACAAATATTTTTTCCAGTCGCTCAGCTGTCTCACTTGCTGTGATTTTTCGAAGGATCTCAACCTCCTTATATCGACTAAAATAGTCGATAATCACCAACAAGTATTCTCCCGACGGAAGTGGCCCAAGGAAGTCGATCGCAACGTCCACCCACGGCTTCTCCGGAAGAGCTCTTCTCATCATGGGTTCTGGTCGGTCCGGCTGGCTAACCAACCTACATCCCGAGCACTTATCGATCATCCGGACAATTGAATCATCCATTCCTGGCCACCAGCATGTACTTCTTAGACGTTGTTGCATTTTTGTTCGCCCGGGATGCCCTTCATGACCCAGTTCAAGCAGTCTCTGCCTAAGGCTTCGAGGTATAACGAGCTTACTTCCCCGAACAACCATATCTCCAACTGTGCCGAATTCCAATCGAAACGCCTGATAAGGTTTCAACAGGTCATTAGCGTAGTTCCAAATTCCCTTTTCTAAACATTCCCTCAATGCTTGTATTTCAGGATCGTGCGAAGAAGCAACCTCAACTTCATGAACGTCGACGGCTGTATGTTCCACGACATTTCTTATGTACACATCGGAATCCGGATCGAACTCTTCGATCTCTGCAGGACGAGACAGACGCGATAGAGGGTCTGCAATATTAGACTTTCCCTTACGATAGACGATGTCATAGCTGAATGCTTGAAGCCGCAGGACCCAGCGCTCAATACGCAAACAAGGAGACGAAGTCGGAGTGAAGATCGATTCGAGGGGTTTGTGATCGGTTTCAAGCTCAAACCGTATCCCGAAAAGATAAATCTGGAATCGCTCCACAGCCCAAACTAAGGCCAAGGATTCCTTTTCCGTTTGCGCGTATCTACATTCCGTACTAGTTAGGCTTTTGCTAGCATAAGCGACGACTTTGGGATGTCCTTCATGAAATTGAAGCAGCACCGCCCCTAATCCCACTGGTGACGCATCCGCCACTACCCTAGTTTTAAGTCGGGGATCGAAGTGAGCCAGTGTCTCAATATTGCCAACCAGCCGAATGAGTTCGTTGAATGCAAGTTCCTGATCCCGTTCCCAGATGAAGGTCGAGTTACTCTTGATTAGTTCACGGAGCGGAAAGGAAATCGTCGCTAAGTTCGGAATAAAGGATCCCACGTAGTTTACGAGTCCTAGGAAACTACGAACTTCTTCACAGCTTCTGGGTGGACGAAACGTTTGAATGGCTTCAATTTTCGTTTTAGAAGGTATCATCCCACTTTGGTTAAACCGCTGGCCAATAAATTCAATTTCGTCGAGCTTGAAAGCACACTTCGCTTGATTCAGAAGAATCCCGTATTCTCCGAGTTTCTTGAGAACTTTCTGAAGAGCCGCGTCATGTTCTGCTTCAGACCTACCTGTGACAATAATATCATCGATAAAGTTCACCGTGTTCTCACAATCTGCCAGAATCTGTTCGAGAATCTTCTGAAACATCTCCGGTGCACACGAAATGCCGAAGACTAGACGCTTGTATCGAAAAAGTCCGCGGTGGGTTATGAAAGTCGTCAGATGCTTACTCTCATCGTCGAGCTGGAGTTGATGAAAGGCATCCTTAATATCGAGTCGGGAAAAATACTTTGCCCCATTCAACCTCCATCGTATGTCCTCGATCGTTGGCAACGGGTGTGTCTCACGAAGTATTGCTCTGTTCAACTGACGCATGTCAATACAGAGCCGGATATCTCCACTGTCTTTGACCACTATGACCATCGGTGACACCCAGCGGCTTGGTTCAGACACCTTTTCGATGATGTCCTTGGAAAGCAATTCATTTAACTTCTCGTCTACCTTGTCCAACATCGGTAAAGGCAACCGTCGGAGACGCTGGGCAACGGGTTCTACCGACTTATCTATGGGGATACGAATTTTCACTCCACGGATGCAAGGGAATGCCCGGCAAGCTTCTACGTGATGAACCGATTCTCGCTGGCTGGGTAATCCGACAAGCAAAACACCTAATTGCTTCGCTGTTGTCTTACCTAGAAGTGGCTGTGGTCCGTTTTCCACGACATAAAACCGTGAGATGGCTTTTAGTTGTTTGTCCCCGTCCGGGATGATTATTTCTGCATCAAACATAGCGATTACTTTCAGGCAATCTGCTTGAGCATAAGCTTTGAACCTAAATAGAAAATTAACCTACTTATTTACAAGTTCCAATACCTACAAAACTGGAGATTAATCAGCAATTTCTGGCTGAAAATCTGCTAACCAATCAAAATAAAATTTAAATTCATACCTTCGATCCGACTCCCGAACATCTCCAATAATGCCGACTCCGTTCTTCATCATCGATTCCCACGTACGGTCGTCAATGATGTTAGACTGGACGCCCGAGTCAATCTGCATTTCTATCAGCACACCGCCGACTTTTGCCCAAATCAGTTCATCTGAATCGTTACCGGAAGTCACCATCTCAACCAGTTCGAAACTCTCCTCTTCGTTCTCGCCCTCGATGGCGTGTATCTTCCGAGCGAATTGCATGGCTTTCTTCTTCGCCACTGGACCAGAACCAGCGGGAACTGTTGCTTCATATGGTCGTTTTAGAGAAGGGTTTCTGCTTGGTTTATTGCTGTGCATTTGTCTGCTTGATGATGCGTACACTGGGGGAGAATAGCAAGCCACGGCAAAGTGACCCCGCTTGCCGCATTTCGCACATGTCTTATCACGAGCTGGGCAAGGCTGATGCCCGTGCGATCGGGCACAGAATTTGCAGGATGCCGCTACAAACTGCACGTTGTCCATCATTGGCCTACTCGGTTGCATCTGAACACCTCTTCCGCTCATCTGATCACTGGCTACTCGTGACGTTTCATACGCATTTACTTGCTTAACAAGCTCCTCCAGGGTGAGATCTTTCTCCTGAAGCAATTTCGCACGCAATTGATTTGGTACGAATTGAAGCATCTTGTCAACAATCGCAATACCAGAGCTCTCCGACGCCGATCTTCCAAAGTTGCATTTTGTTCCATGAGCCTGTACCCGCATAAGGAACTTTTCCAATGTTTCTTCCGGCTCCGGTTTCATCGACCAAAACAGGAAACGTTCGTGGGCTTCGTGACGTTGGGGGGCGAAATAGTCGTCCAACTTTTTCATTGCCACCATGTAGGGATCAATCTCGTTCTCAGCATCCGCAGCCACGTCTGCTCCCGGTATGCTGAAAAATATCTCTTGGAGCTCAAACGACCCGCACGCCAGAAGCATATCTTTCTTTTCGGTTCCATCTTCTATTTTGGCAGCACGCAGACAGATTTCAAACCCTCGCTTCCACGTAATCCATTTATTCCTGCGGTCCGTCAAGGGGACTCCCACGACTGAAAACGGAGGTAGCTTAGAAAGCAACCGGTTTTCGTCCATCGCAAACAGCCAGGGTGCGACACTCTAATCTTTTTGGAATCTTTTCAAAAGATTCGAAAAGATTCAAAAAGATTCGGCGTGATTAAAAAAAATGCAATGATGTCAAAGTAACTTAAACTTTTAGTTCAGTGCTTGTTTGGATTGGAGAGCGCGAAGCAAAAAAAAATGAAGAAAAAAAAACGAAATAAAGCAACTTCGTTTGCCTGTAACCTGCTGTAACTCCTAATAATGGTAATTATAATTAATTCTTAATCGTAATTATAATTAGATAATATTTAATCATTAATAACTTTACATTCCCCAATTACCAACAGTGGCGGAAAGGCGGTGATGAAGCCTCAGCCTTGGCCTCAATGGATTTCAAGTAAGTACTTGCCGGAAGAACGAGGACAATCATAATACCAGTCAGTGAGAGGCCAGCGAACCCGTGGCAGGCCGCATACAGGATATTCACGATTGACACTCCACGGTGAATGCACACGGAGAAAAATGGATATACTTTTTAGCATATTGATTAAGAATATTTTTTCATTTTATTGAATTAAGCTCTTCAGTGCATAAAAAATATGCATACGTTCTTTTATTTTATGCATTTCTCCGCATTTCTGATATTTATTTGTTTTTCGTGAATATTAAAACCATAATATTATTCTAGGGACTTGGTAAAAGATATAAGTTGCCAACCGCCATTTCTCATAGTTAGAAAAACATCGAGCAGATATTTTTCAATTGTTCGCGGATTCCTCGATAGAAAACAGATCTTTTGCGTTTCGTGGGAAGAGAGTGCAATACGGATTGTTCTGCCATCGGTGCTACCGGAAGCCATGAAGCATCATTGACCGCGATTGTCCCGTGTTCGGTAAGTAATGGTATTATACTTGTTAAATTGGCATTGAAACAGAAAATATGTATTTCCGTATCAGGTTTCGTCCTTGGTCATGACCAGAAAGCTGTATTGATCCATTTCCTGCCCCTGAACGGACCCGGAGAACCCGGAGAAAGAAACAACTTGCAGCGATGGAAGAACCTTGGGATCAACAACTCTACGTGTGGTCAACTCTACGTGGATCTTATTATCATCGGTTTTTCATTTATCCAGTGTTATCAATAATTAATTATTTTATTGTGATTTTGACTTGATGAGCATGCAAATAAAGTTACAATTTTCAGTTTTAAGTATTCAACTTGTAACGTTTTTCCTCTTTGATTGCGGTAATAAAAAAAAACAAAAACAAATATGCATTCAACAATCAATATATCCAGTGTATGCATTGCAATGCATAAACGATTTAAATCGATGAGTGAATAAACTCTAAGATATGCATTGCAAAGGGTGGGCAGATCGAATATGGTTTTAGAATGGAATATATGCATTTTAGTATTTTCTTATCTGTCCGTGCAAGTGATTGGTCCAGGACCGGATCTCGTGGAGAAGAATGATACAACGGACTATTGTACAGGTATGCGGAAACTTTCTACATCCAAGAGTTCATGCCTATTTAACATTTGTGTGTGGCATAATGGACTACCCGCTTTGCGCGCAGTCACAGTTGATCAGCAGGAGTAAATCAATTTAATTTTGTATGGCGAAATGCATCTTGAATTCGTGCAGTTGAAAATCGGAATTTTTGACACGCGAAAATCGATTTTTCTCCCAAACCGTATGTCGGACGTACGTCGGGCAATGTGCGCTGGATAGAGTTCCAGATCCGCTGCCCAGCGCACTACGTCCGACGTAAGGTTTTACGTATGGATTATGAGAAAATTCGATTGTCGGGTGTCGGGAATCTTCGGGTTTGAACCGCGACGACAATACTTGAAATACAAAGCTTTTCCCGAAAAAATATTTGGTAGGCTTGATAGTGGTCACCATTGTGCACAACCACTACCAAATATTTTTTAGAATAATGTGTTCTGCTTTGAAGAATTTGCCTTTAGATGGTATTTGCCATTCAATATTTTTGCGATTTACTTTTAGCGATTTTTCGCGCATAGAAGCTAGCGCCGCATTGATTGATGCGGAGAGTAGGAAAACAGCCGATGTAGTTAATTCATTAGCATAAACGGGAAAGTGGCTTCAACCTGGTATAACGAGAATAGCCCTTTCAATCGGATCTTCAACTCATAAAGTTGTATTCATGTTATGACCTGGACAAAACCAAATGGGTTGGCGATTTTACCTGAGCAAAATTTGTAACTAACAGGCTGCCGTTTTCTAAATAAATAAATTACAAATCAGGGATGGCATTCCACACTGAAAATGTGCACAGTACAGTGCATCTTATTTCTATATTAAAACCGCGCACACTTGCACACACACTGATGAGCATGCCATCCCTGTTACAAATTACTAAATTACGAATTTTAAAGTTAAAATTTTTCATTTAATTTTTGTAGTGTTCTTTGAAGTGAAACATATCTCTCTTAACACTTTGATACACCTCCAATGGTGCTCGATAAACTCGAAGAAACTGTCGGGGTTCGTTAGATTCTATACCGTAAGAAACGTTCCATGCCGGTTTGATTTTAGCTTGAATTTGAAAAGGTTTTATCTTTTAGTTGCCGCAGCTCTCGAAATTTGTTCTAATACATAAGGGTCTGTGCATGAACTACGTAGACTCTTAGGGGGGAGGGAAGTTTGATTTCTGGCCAAAGTCTACGCTCCATACAAATTAAAAAAATATATATAGGGTGACAATGGGTATTATCGGCAGGTTTGTTCTCTTCGTCATGGGGGGTTTTTGTCAGCCAAATTGCCTGAAACTTGGCCATATAATTCAACTTAGTTGGGAAGGATTTGAGACAAAATCTGAGTTCAATAGGTTTCAAAAAACCCACTAAGACGAAGAGAACAAAACGGCCGAGAATAGGTAATTTCCCCTATATATGAACAAAAGTCTACAAGGTGGGATGAGGGTGTCTGAGATGGTCAAAAATGAGTCTACGTAGTTTATGGACAGTGCCTAATAACATTTTCGTCAAGTTAGAGTGTGCCAAATTTGCACATTTGGACATTAGCGTATTCAAATCGAACGCCAGAATGATCAATAAATGACACAAAAGTACACTGAATAATTCGCAAAATGGCCGCGCATCTATTCCTCCAAAAGCTTAATAATCACTTGACGAAAAGTATTAAATATAATATAATATTATATTATATAATACATAATAAATTTTGTTTTTAAATAAAGCAGACTTATGATTGAATGGTAAAAAAAACAATGAAGCAGACTAATAATGAACAGATAAAGCAAAAAACTCATATTCTAGTTTGAAAATATTCGACAAATAAGAGAGTATCCAAAAAAGGCATAGCACTTTCTCGCTAAGGCTGATACAAATTTTATTTTGACTTTTTGTCTCCCCCCCCCCCAAAAATTTTTGGTCTTTAACAAATCCGATGAGTTTTTAATATTTTTCAAATTAAATGCTTTATTATTTTTATCCCCCCCCCCCTCGACGAGACAAAGAGTGATGGGACAAAAAGTGTAATAAATATTTGTAACGGCCTAATTAAATTAAAAAATCACGTAATTCCATGTCGGTTGTCAAAATTTCTGCCAAATCAGTTCTCTAGAAACCAAGCACCGTATCGTCAAACATGGCCATTTTGTATGATAAATGGCTGGTGGCCCTATTGCTTTGTCCAACACTGTAGTTTTTAGGAAAATAATTGACAATGATTAGGGCCTAACTGACATTGTCGATTTCTCTTCATCGATCCTCTCTTTAGTTTATTACAGAATTATATTGAGTTTTCCAAAGATTTTTTGATAAAAATACGAAAGAGGCGACTACATTTTTCTATGGAAACCAGAAGAATAATGATTAAGCTTGTTTCGGACAATTTATTAGAGAAAGAGAGAATCGATAAAGAGAAATCCATCAAGTCAGTTAGGCCCTAATGAAAAATAATCGTCAACGTTTATACAAAAACGTTTTCAATGTGTTTATCAAACATCTAATAAGCATAAACACTGTTGATTGAACAGGCACAAGCCAAACACCGAACCTTTTTTTCACGATCTTTTTTTATTTAGCCCCTGATTTATCCTCTGTTAAGATTGTGTGTCTCGTTTCATTGGTTTCACTAGTACTTTGCGGAGAGATCCATATTATACGCTCTTAAACATGTTGGCTGGCTTGATGGGTCCAAGCTTGTGGACAAATGAGATAAAAGTGGTTTAAATAATACCTGTAAATACAGAGTTACTCTGTCAGAGTATACAATAATAGAACTTCTCTCTTTTTATTGCAAAACATTATTCAACTTAGAGCATCACTTCGACCATTGTACGAGATTTGAGGGCATTCATACAAGATTATATTGCACAGGACTAGTGCTTTCGCTGCATTGTATTCCCCCATCCAGAACTACTTCAAGGCACAACTTGAGTAATGTATTATATAATTATGAAATGTGTTATTATTATTGTTGATTAATAAAAAAAAAACCGGGGGGGGGGAGGTGTGTTTTGCTGGGTTGGGAGGCTGGCACTGTAGAATCATCCGAAAATAGACCATTTAGGGCATGGACAGGGGGTCGTTTTTTGGGGGTAGACCGATGTAAGTTGAACCAAATGGGTTTTTAGACCTCGTTTTAGACCAAGACGGAATGAATAAGTTCAGTAGTATTTTCTTCAGAATCACTGCTTTTGAGCTCTAACAGAACTTTTTTCAAGTTGAAATTTGTGTGAAGTAAAAGTTACCTTATAATACATAATAGTCCTAGATTTTTTGATTCACTGCGACATTCCTCGCTTATAGGGCATATTAATAACTCTTGAACTATGCTTCTTTTTATTTTTTTTGTGTATTTTAACTAATGTTGTTATACTCTGTTATTCTTTTCCCCCTAAACAACATATTTTTGGAAAAGTTTAACATGGAAACAAGTTTCCAAACTGCCAGTGCCGTTTTAACAATTACTTTTTACTAATGGGACTATTATGCGAATGGGGGTAGTATACTGTTGGTCAATCTGCTAACATTCGCTGTATTTCTTTTTATAATACGCTGTTCCCTCGAGTTGTACTATTGCTTAGTTATTCGTTTGGCCTATTAATTCTCACCTAATATATTTTTCATTCTGTGGTGATAGGTCTGTAACCAATCTATGGTAAAGCTCTGTAAGCATACGAAAAAGAATAATAAATGTAGCTAATCAGTGAAGCGTCTCGTGTTTGATCTAGCGTGCTTTCCCTATCACAAATTGGCGACAGGATTGGATTTTTTTAACGTTTTTCGGTGATTAATTGTGCGTTAGTACCCAAGGAATAACTACGGTAAGTAATCACATCAATAAAAGTGATTATTGAAAAGAAAAGGCAAAATAAACATTCGGCATCAAACCGCAATGGGAGTGGAAAAAAGCTCACATCTCGATTTTTACCACGATTCATTTACAGGAGTGTGTGTGAGAGGTGGCCTGCGTCTAGAAAGCAGAGAGGAAAGCTCGATGAGAAAACCGCACCTCCGACCTCACCAGTGAGTTGCGCGTTGGTCTGTGTCTAGTAAACAGAAGAGTCCAAGTGATAAAGCTCTGTGTCTTGTAAACAGAAAGGTCCGCGTCACGATAGCGGTAGAAAAAACAAGTGGATACGGACACGGCGTCCGTCTAGAATTGGCTCTGTGTCAAGAGAACAGAAAGAACGTATAGTAGAAGCGGAATTTTTCGAGTTATATACGCTGCGGCTGGTAAGCAAAAAAAAAAAAAGAGATTTGTTTTGTTGGGTGAACTAATTGAAGGAGGGTAATTTCAGATCGGTGAGACAGTGCTCGTGAGTCGACAGAATACTCACCCACGAGAGAAATACTGCTGTTTGCGATGGACGAAAACCGGTTGCTTTCTAAGCTACCTCCGTTTTCAGTCGTGGGAGTCCCCTTGACGGACCGCAGGAATAAATGGATTACGTGGAAGCGAGGGTTTGAAATCTGTCTGCGTGCTGCCAAAATAGAAGATGGAACCGAAAAGAAAGATATGCTTCTGGCGTGCGGGTCGTTTGAGCTCCAAGAGATATTTTTCAGCATACCGGGAGCAGACGTGGCTGCGGATGCTGAGAACGAGATTGATCCCTACATGGTGGCAATGAAAAAGTTGGACGACTATTTCGCCCCCCAACGTCACGAAGCCCACGAACGTTTCCTGTTTTGGTCGATGAAACCGGAGCCGGAAGAAACATTGGAAAAGTTCCTTATGCGGGTACAGGCTCATGGAACAAAATGCAACTTTGGAAGATCGGCGTCGGAGAGCTCTGGTATTGCGATTGTTGACAAGATGCTTCAATTCGTACCAAATCAATTGCGTGCGAAATTGCTTCAGGAGAAAGATCTCACCCTGGAGGAGCTTGTTAAGCAAGTAAATGCGTATGAAACGTCACGAGTAGCCAGTGATCAGATGAGCGGAAGAGGTGTTCAGATGCAACCGAGTAGGCCAATGATGGACA
The DNA here is from genome assembly GCF_035046485.1 of Aedes albopictus. Classification (NCBI taxonomy): domain Eukaryota; kingdom Metazoa; phylum Arthropoda; class Insecta; order Diptera; family Culicidae; genus Aedes; species Aedes albopictus. The sequence goes on from NW_026916547.1 coordinate 43,949, forward strand.
ACGTGCAGTTTGTAGCGGCATCCTGCAAATTCTGTGCCCGATCGCACGGGCATCAGCCTTGCCCAGCTCGTGATAAGACATGTGCGAAATGCGGCAAGCGGGGTCACTTTGCCGTGGCTTGCTATTCTCCCCCAGTGTACGCATCATCAAGCAGACAAATGCACAGCAATAAACCAAGCAGAAACCCTTCTCTAAAACGACCATATGAAGCAACAGTTCCCGCTGGTTCTGGTCCAGTGGCGAAGAAGAAAGCCATGCAATTCGCTCGGAAGATACACGCCATCGAGGGCGAGAACGAAGAGGAGAGTTTCGAACTGGTTGAGATGGTGACTTCCGGTAACGATTCAGATGAACTGATTTGGGCAAAAGTCGGCGGTGTGCTGATAGAAATGCAGATTGACTCGGGCGTCCAGTCTAACATCATTGACGACCGTACGTGGGAATCGATGATGAAGAACGGAGTCGGCATTATTGGAGATGTTCGGGAGTCGGATCGAAGGTATGAATTTAAATTTTATTTTGATTGGTTAGCAGATTTTCAGCCAGAAATTGCTGATTAATCTCCAGTTTTGTAGGTATTGGAACTTGTAAATAAGTAGGTTAATTTTCTATTTAGGTTCAAAGCTTATGCTCAAGCAGATTGCCTGAAAGTAATCGCTATGTTTGATGCAGAAATAATCATCCCGGACGGGGACAAACAACTAAAAGCCATCTCACGGTTTTATGTCGTGGAAAACGGACCACAGCCACTTCTAGGTAAGACAACAGCGAAGCAATTAGGTGTTTTGCTTGTCGGATTACCCAGCCAGCGAGAATCGGTTCATCACGTAGAAGCTTGCCGGGCATTCCCTTGCATCCGTGGAGTGAAAATTCGTATCCCCATAGATAAGTCGGTAGAACCCGTTGCCCAGCGTCTCCGACGGTTGCCTTTACCGATGTTGGACAAGGTAGACGAGAAGTTAAATGAATTGCTTTCCAAGGACATCATCGAAAAGGTGTCTGAACCAAGCCGCTGGGTGTCACCGATGGTCATAGTGGTCAAAGACAGTGGAGATATCCGGCTCTGTATTGACATGCGTCAGTTGAACAGAGCAATACTTCGTGAGACACACCCGTTGCCAACGATCGAGGACATACGATGGAGGTTGAATGGGGCAAAGTATTTTTCCCGACTCGATATTAAGGATGCCTTTCATCAACTCCAGCTCGACGATGAGAGTAAGCATCTGACGACTTTCATAACCCACCGCGGACTTTTTCGATACAAGCGTCTAGTCTTCGGCATTTCGTGTGCACCGGAGATGTTTCAGAAGATTCTCGAACAGATTCTGGCAGATTGTGAGAACACGGTGAACTTTATCGATGATATTATTGTCACAGGTAGGTCTGAAGCAGAACATGACGCGGCTCTTCAGAAAGTTCTCAAGAAACTCGGAGAATACGGGATTCTTCTGAATCAAGCGAAGTGTGCTTTCAAGCTCGACGAAATTGAATTTATTGGCCAGCGGTTTAACCAAAGTGGGATGATACCTTCTAAAACGAAAATTGAAGCCATTCAAACGTTTCGTCCACCCAGAAGCTGTGAAGAAGTTCGTAGTTTCCTAGGACTCGTAAACTACGTGGGATCCTTTATTCCGAACTTAGCGACGATTTCCTTTCCGCTCCGTGAACTAATCAAGAGTAACTCGACCTTCATCTGGGAACGGGATCAGGAACTTGCATTCAACGAACTCATTCGGCTGGTTGGCAATATTGAGACACTGGCTCACTTCGATCCCCGACTTAAAACTAGGGTAGTGGCGGATGCGTCACCAGTGGGATTAGGGGCGGTGCTGCTTCAATTTCATGAAGGACATCCCAAAGTCGTCGCTTATGCTAGCAAAAGCCTAACTAGTACGGAATGTAGATACGCGCAAACGGAAAAGGAATCCTTGGCCTTAGTTTGGGCTGTGGAGCGATTCCAGATTTATCTTTTCGGGATACGGTTTGAGCTTGAAACCGATCACAAACCCCTCGAATCGATCTTCACTCCGACTTCGTCTCCTTGTTTGCGTATTGAGCGCTGGGTCCTGCGGCTTCAAGCATTCAGCTATGACATCGTCTATCGTAAGGGAAAGTCTAATATTGCAGACCCTCTATCGCGTCTGTCTCGTCCTGCAGAGATCGAAGAGTTCGATCCGGATTCCGATGTGTACATAAGAAATGTCGTGGAACATACAGCCGTCGACGTTCATGAAGTTGAGGTTGCTTCTTCGCACGATCCTGAAATACAAGCATTGAGGGAATGTTTAGAAAAGGGAATTTGGAACTACGCTAATGACCTGTTGAAACCTTATCAGGCGTTTCGATTGGAATTCGGCACAGTTGGAGATATGGTTGTTCGGGGAAGTAAGCTCGTTATACCTCGAAGCCTTAGGCAGAGACTGCTTGAACTGGGTCATGAAGGGCATCCCGGGCGAACAAAAATGCAACAACGTCTAAGAAGTACATGCTGGTGGCCAGGAATGGATGATTCAATTGTCCGGATGATCGATAAGTGCTCGGGATGTAGGTTGGTTAGCCAGCCGGACCGACCAGAACCCATGATGAGAAGAGCTCTTCCGGAGAAGCCGTGGGTGGACGTTGCGATCGACTTCCTTGGGCCACTTCCGTCGGGAGAATACTTGTTGGTGATTATCGACTATTTTAGTCGATATAAGGAGGTTGAGATCCTTCGAAAAATCACAGCAAGTGAGACAGCTGAGCGACTGGAAAAAATATTTGTGAGGCTTGGATATCCGAGAACCATTACTCTCGACAACGGTAGACAGTTTGTGAGTACATATTTCGACCAGTACTGCAAGCAACGTGGAATAATACTGAATAAGACGACCCCATACTGGCCACAAGAAAACGGCCTCGTGGAGCGCCAAAACCGGTCACTAGTAAAAAGGCTCAAAATTAGCCAAGCTTTAAATAGTGATTGGAAGGCCGATTTGAACACGTATCTTTCTATGTACTACGCTACGCCTCACAGCACAACGGGCAAAACCCCAAGCGAGCTGATGTTCGGCCGGACTATCCGGACTAAAATACCATCGCTTCAAGACGTCAGCACCGATGCTACACAGTGTTCTACGGACTACAGGGATAGAGACATACAGATGAAGGAGAAGGGAAGGATAACTGAGGACCAACAGCGGAAAGCAAAGCCTTCGGACATTGTTACGGGAGACAAGGTTCTGATGAAAAATGTCATTCCCGGTAACAAGCTTACCCCTACATTCAACCCCACTGTTATGACAGTTGTTGATAAACATGGGCCACGTGTAACGGTCCTGGATCAGGAATCCGGAAGGTCCTTTGACAGGAATTCAAGCCACTTGAAAAAGATAAATGATAACAGAAACGGAACATCATCCAACGAGGCTCCATCGGATATGCTGCAGCAGGAAGACACGGGGCTTCAGGATCCGATTAATGAGCAGGACGGGAAACGGGTTGCTAGTCCGGAGCCCATAGTCGAGGCAGATATAACAGGACGCAGCCGACCACAACGTGTAATCAAACGACCAAGCCGATTCATGCAGTGATTGATTGATGGAATATTTTTATTAACATTAAGTACTTGATGAATATATCCTTTTGTAATCTTTGAATATTATTATCTAAAACAAGGGGAGATGTGGTGATAGGTCTGTAACCAATCTATGGTAAAGCTCTGTAAGCATACGAAAAAGAATAATAAATGTAGCTAATCAGTGAAGCGTCTCGTGTTTGATCTAGCGTGCTTTCCCTATCACACATTCCATTAAAAATAGGATGTTTTCTAGTTTTGAGTTCATTGAAGGTTCTTCCGAGTTGTTATAAAATAGTACATAGAAATACCGTCTATCCAAGCGTCTATCCCCATTAATTTGATCGTTTATAATTGAACACTTCCTAATTCGACTTCCGCTAATCTGCACATCGTTCACACTAACAACAGTTCAAACGTAATGCTGCTCTAGAAACGAGTTGTAACGAAACGCAGGATCAAAATAAAACAACAAATAATATTACCAGCACGGTGTTTTTGACACCCCTAGGGAAACTAGAAGTTCAAATTAAAATGATCCCTTTTATAATAGATATATTAATTAATTAATAATATTATATTATAGCTTTCATGAGAAGTTGTTCAAACTAACGGCAGTTGACGATAGGCTGTTCTTTCAAGGCATAAGCATATAACAAAATCAAAGTATTACCCGTCTCGGACTTTAAAGTTTTTCGGCCTAATGACCCATTCGGCTTGATGTACATCGGCCATAGGGAGCGTCCATAAATGACGTAGCATTTTAGGGGGGAGGGGAGTCTGGGATTGTGTGACGAGTCATGTATTAGGTGTGAGAAAACATGCTACGAGTGGGGACTAAAAAATCAGCTAAAAATTCTACGTCATTTATGAAAGCTCCCTTACGTGCTTCGACTCTTTGACCCATCTCCTTTTTGAACACTTTCCGTTTTAAATGCTGATTGCTGCCTGTAACTCTCAAAGGTAAGAAGGTTCATGTCTCATGAGGTAATGCAAAGCATGGTTGTCGATATTTAAGTTTTTTGCTTTCTTATTCTGAAATTATTACGGTACTATTGTATAAGTCTATAGGTTGTTTTTGTTTTCAATGATTTTACTATTCAATGTGACTCCAAGTAATCTGCCTTTCTTCTCAAGAGGGTTCACCAAGTTCTCTTAAATTGCTAGATGACGAACTTTAAAATGGGTCAGTTCTGCTGTGGGGCTGGGGACGATTTTCGTAGTCAGATATTCTTTAAAGTATGTAGTCAGAATGTGTCTTTGAGAAACTTCACTTACGTCAAAATAGATCGATTTAGATTTGAATGATTTCATGATTTTAGGTAGTCCATGAGATGTTCTTTAAAGTGCTTTAGTAGGGTTCACCAAGTCCTCTTAAATCGCTAGGTGATGCACAATACGTCTACTTTGAAAAAGCTTCCTTTTCCTTGAATAATTTATGTGGTTTATGAATAATTTTTGTGGTATTGGAGTTATTTTTTAAAGTACTCAAATATTGTATTTTAAAAGGGTCATCTAGTCCACTTAAATTGTTAGGTTACTCAATAACCGTTTTCTTTTTTTTTTGCTAAGAAGGAGTTTGTAGTCCTTGAGATGTTCTTTAAAGTGCTTTAAAAAGGTTCACCAAGTCCTCTTAAATCGCTAGGTGATGCTAGCTCGCGGTTGCCTTGAATAATTTTTGTGGTATATGAGATATTCTTTCAAGTACTCAAATATTGCTTTTTAAAAGATTCATCAAGTCCTCTTAAATCGCTAAGTGACACAATATCCTTTAACTTCTTTGCTTTATGCTTAAGTAGTTAAGAAGGCTCACCAACTCCTCTCAAATCGCCAGGTGATGCATAACACGTCTACTTTGAAAAAAAATCCGTTTTCCTCCTTGCTTAGAATGATAAAGGAGTCCTTAATATATTTTTTGAATACTTTAAACTTGTCTATGAAGGTTCACCAAGTCCTCTTATATCGCTAGGTGACGCAATAACCATTTTCTTCCTTGCTTAGAATAATTAAGTAGTCCATGAGATATTCTCTAAAGTACTTATTGATTGATTGATTTGTCTTTATTAGAGAGACTTTCAGCCCTTGGCTGGTTCGTCTCTTACTAAAGTACTTAAAATTTGTCTAAGAAGTTTTACCAAGTCCTCTCAAATCGCTAGGAGACGCACAACACGTCTACTTTGAAAAAGCTTCCTTTTTGGTTTGCATCAAGTACTCAAAATTCGTCTAAGAAAGTTCACCAAGTCCCCTTGAATTGCCAGGTGACGCAATAACCGTTTTCTTCCTTGCATAGAATGATAAAGTAGTCCTTAAGATATTTTTGAAATACTTTAAACTTGTCTATGAAGGTCCACCAAGTCTCCTTGAATTGCCAGGTAACGCAATAATCGTTTTCTTCCTTGCTTAGAATAATTAAGTAGCCCTTGAGATATTCTCTAAAGTACTTAAAATTTGTCTAAGAAGGTTTACCAAGTCCTCTCAACTCAAATCGCTAGGTGACGCACAACACGTCTACTTTGAAAAAGCTTCCTTTTTCCTTTGCATCAAGTACTCAAAATTCGTCTAAGAAGGTTCACCAAGTCCCCTTGAATTGCCAGGTGACGCAATAATCGTTTTCTTCCTTGCTTAGAATAATTAAGTAGCCCTTGAGATATTCTCTAAAGTACTTAAAATTTGTCTAAGAAGGTTTACCAAGTCCTCTCAAATCGCTAGGAAACGCACAACACGTCTGCTTTGAAAAAGCTTCCTTTTTCCTTTGCATCAAGTACTCAAAATTCGTCTAAGAAGGTTCACCAAGTCCCCTTGAATTGCCAGGTGACGCAATAACCGTTTTCTTCCTTGATTAGAATAATAAAGGAGTCCTTAAGATATTTTTGAAATACTTTAAACTTGTCTATGAAGGTCCACCAAGTCTCCTTGAATTGCCAGGTAACGCAATAATCGTTTTCTTCCTTGCTTAGAATAATTAAGTAGCCCTTGAGATATTCTCTAAAGTACTTAAAATTTGTCTAAGAAGGTTTACCAAGTCCTCTCAACTCAAATCGCTAGGTGACGCACAACACGTCTACTTTGAAAAAGCTTCCTTTTTCCTTTGCATCAAGTACTCAAAATTCGTCTAAGAAGGTTCACCAAGTCCCCTTGAATCGCCAGGTGACGCAATAACCGTTTTCTTCCTTGCATAGAATGATAAAGTAGTCCTTAAGATATTTTTTAAATACTTTAAACTTGTCTATGAAGGTCCACCAAGTCGCCTTGAATCGCCAGGTGACGCGATAACCGTTTTCCTCCTTGCTTAGAATGATAAAGGAGTCCTTAATATATTTTTGAAATACTTAAAACTTGTCTATGAAGGTTCACCAAGTCCTCTTATATCGCTAGGTGACGCAATAACCATTTTCTTCCTTGCTTAGAATAATTAAGTAGTCCATGAGATATTCTCTAAAGTACTTAAAATTTGTCTAAGAAGGTTTACCAAGTCCTCTCAAATCGCTAGGAAACGCACAACACGTCTGCTTTGAAAAAGCTTCCTTTTTCCTTTGCATCAAGTACTCAAAATTCGTCTAAGAAGGTTCACCAAGTCCCCTTGAATTGCCAGGTGACGCAATAATCGTTTTCTTCCTTGCTTAGAATAATTAAGTAGCCCTTGAGATATTCTCTAAAGTACTTAAAATTTGTCTAAGAAGGTTTACCAAGTCCTCTCAAATCGCTAGGAAACGCACAACACGTCTGCTTTGAAAAAGCTTCCTTTTTCCTTTGCATCAAGTACTCAAAATTCGTCTAAGAAGGTTCACCAAGTCCCCTTGAATTGCCAGGTGACGCAATAACCGTTTTCTTCCTTGATTAGAATAATAAAGGAGTCCTTAAGATATTTTTGAAATACTTTAAACTTGTCTATGAAGGTCCACCAAGTCTCCTTGAATTGCCAGGTAACGCAATAATCGTTTTCTTCCTTGCTTAGAATAATTAAGTAGCCCTTGAGATATTCTCTAAAGTACTTAAAATTTGTCTAAGAAGGTTTACCAAGTCCTCTCAACTCAAATCGCTAGGTGACGCACAACACGTCTACTTTGAAAAAGCTTCCTTTTTCCTTTGCATCAAGTACTCAAAATTCGTCTAAGAAGGTTCACCAAGTCCCCTTGAATCGCCAGGTGACGCAATAACCGTTTTCTTCCTTGCATAGAATGATAAAGTAGTCCTTAAGATATTTTTTAAATACTTTAAACTTGTCTATGAAGGTCCACCAAGTCGCCTTGAATCGCCAGGTGACGCGATAACCGTTTTCCTCCTTGCTTAGAATGATAAAGGAGTCCTTAATATATTTTTGAAATACTTAAAACTTGTCTATGAAGGTTCACCAAGTCCTCTTATATCGCTAGGTGACGCAATAACCATTTTCTTCCTTGCTTAGAATAATTAAGTAGTCCATGAGATATTCTCTAAAGTACTTAAAATTTGTCTAAGAAGGTTTACCAAGTCCTCTCAAATCGCTAGGAAACGCACAACACGTCTGCTTTGAAAAAGCTTCCTTTTTCCTTTGCATCAAGTACTCAAAATTCGTCTAAGAAGGTTCACCAAGTCCCCTTGAATTGCCAGGTGACGCAATAATCGTTTTCTTCCTTGCTTAGAATAATTAAGTAGCCCTTGAGATATTCTCTAAAGTACTTAAAATTTGTCTAAGAAGGTTTACCAAGTCCTCTCAACTCAAATCGCTAGGTGACGCACAACACGTCTACTTTGAAAAAGCTTCCTTTTTCCTTTGCATCAAGTACTCAAAATTCGTCTAAGAAGGTTCACCAAGTCCCCTTGAATCGCCAGGTGACGCAATAACCGTTTTCTTCCTTGCATAGAATGATAAAGTAGTCCTTAAGATATTTTTTAAATACTTTAAACTTGTCTATGAAGGTCCACCAAGTCGCCTTGAATCGCCAGGTGACGCGATAACCGTTTTCCTCCTTGCTTAGAATGATAAAGGAGTCCTTAATATATTTTTGAAATACTTAAAACTTGTCTATGAAGGTTCACCAAGTCCTCTTATATCGCTAGGTGACGCAATAACCATTTTCTTCCTTGCTTAGAATAATTAAGTAGTCCATGAGATATTCTCTAAAGTACTTAAAATTTGTCTAAGAAGGTTTACCAAGTCCTCTCAAATCGCTAGGAAACGCACAACACGTCTGCTTTGAAAAAGCTTCCTTTTTCCTTTGCATCAAGTACTCAAAATTCGTCTAAGAAGGTTCACCAAGTCCCCTTGAATTGCCAGGTGACGCAATAATCGTTTTCTTCCTTGCTTAGAATAATTAAGTAGCCCTTGAGATATTCTCTAAAGTACTTAAAATTTGTCTAAGAAGGTTTACCAAGTCCTCTCAAATCGCTAGGAAACGCACAACACGTCTGCTTTGAAAAAGCTTCCTTTTTCCTTTGCATCAAGTACTCAAAATTCGTCTAAGAAGGTTCACCAAGTCCCCTTGAATTGCCAGGTGACGCAATAACCGTTTTCTTCCTTGATTAGAATAATAAAGGAGTCCTTAAGATATTTTTGAAATACTTTAAACTTGTCTATGAAGGTCCACCAAGTCTCCTTGAATTGCCAGGTAACGCAATAATCGTTTTCTTCCTTGCTTAGTGTGGTACCTTGTGGTATGCACATAATAAATTATTGTATTACTCTATTACGTTTAGCGTGTATGTTTACATTGAGTATCTGTCATATGTGGAGATGTTGTTATTGTTGTCTAGAGTGTGAATCATTGTATGTAATATTGAAGTATCGGTAATAAAGTGTATACAAATAATGAATACAGTTGTTGAATAATCATTACAGAGAAAGATTCTCACATTGGCGACGAGAACGGTGAACAGTGCATGTGAAATTAGTTTAATTTCGGTTCGGGAAGTGTTGTCTTTGGAAAAAGAAAGAGATGAGTGGTGTGTGTGGTGCATGCAGAGTGGTGATGACCTCCAGGTGATGACTTGTGATTGAATTTCAACATTGGAATCAAAAAGGTAAATATTGTGTACTAACTGTTCAATATGAATAAAACGATTTATTTGTACCTTCGACTAATGACAATGATCAACCTGTGAGAGATTTTGATGGTGATCGGTATGGTTTAGTTCAAATCGATGACAATCACTATTGTCAGATAAAGAAATAAAGAACTGTGAAGAAAACCTAAGTTTTGTTGATTGTGATATTGGTACTCGTTGAATAGGGTTGTTGTCCTAAATCTAGACTTAAATGCTGAATGATGAATGAAGTATTGATTTGTTAACCGGATGGCCGAGGAAGGCGTAGAGGTGAAACAATATTTTGAAATCAAATTTTGCCGTTGCTGTTAAAAGCCAGTGAAGGCGATGAAAGCCAATGAAGGCGATACAAGCTAATGAAGGCGACATTCTTGAAATAGCCGTAAAAGGCGGAAATGATTACAGATAGAAAAGCCGTTGAAGGCGGAAAGCAGGAAAAATGTTATAGGCAGAAGAGCCGACTAAGGCGAAAAACTGTCGATAACGGAAAGATCCGTCGGAGAGTGAAAAGCTGTTGAAGGCGGAAAAAGCCGTTGAAGGTGGAAATGCCGTTGAAGGCGCGGGTAAGACCTGCAAGGCAGATATAGTCGATTCTTTGTAGAGCCGTATAAGGCGAATTGTGTTATTAAAAATTATAGTACTAAAAACGCAACAGTGTCGTAAATTTCGTAAGAAACAGATTACCAGCCAACGCAGATTTAAGGGCTGTTTGCAGATCAGAAGGAATTTCCCGGCCTATCTTGAGGCATGGGAAATTGCTTGGCTGAATCACTCAAGAAACCGTTTTTTCTTCGATCGCAGTACGCAGTTGCGAAAAAATGACAGTTCAAATGGCAGTCACCGTAGAAAGTTTCTGCCAGGAATCGTTCTAGAAGTTTCTTGAGCGATTTCTCTTGAACTCCAATCTGGGCTTTTTAGTTAAATTGAACCATTAAAAATGAAATTTCACACCAATTAAGTGGCAGCTGAGAAGGCGAAAGACAAAACTAAACTTTAGGCTGAGCGTGACTAGAAAAACAGGAACGAATAGTATTTGAATATGTTCCAAATGCGAATATAACTGAGCTGATACTGAGATTGTTGTGGACCCACCTCAGGTGATATATATTGAAGTTATCATTGCTCAGCAAAGTATAATAAGTCTACGAGACGTAAAAAGGGTTGGCTCTTGAAACCAAATTAATATGAAGACATGATTTAACTAATGCTTTGTCCTGTTACAAGACTAAAAATGTAACTTCAAGAAAATTAACATCAATGTGTGAGAATAATTAAACTGTCTTGGTAGTTTGCAAGATATGAAGTTTTGACTGACAGTTAAAGCATTCGTTGAAGCTAGACGACATATTCAGAGCAGTTGCTAACCACTAACCTGTTAAGTATCATGCTAGTCAAATGGTTAGTTGAATTGGATATTTAAAAAAATCGAACAATAAAAAATGAAACTTTTCGGCTTAACTAGAAGTCTCAGGAATTCGAGTAAAAAGCGCTTTATAACCTATTGAATGTGTTGTCAGGAGGGGCATTTTGACTTATGATTGCCTAACACTGGATATAGTGCCATTTTTGCTAATGAGTGGCCATCTTGCCAAGAACTGTGGCACAAGTTAGAGAACAAGGTACAGCATTACGCTCAACAACAAATTCTGCACAATAATTTCCTTATAGGAAGAGACAAATTTTGATCAGTTAAAGAAGTATTGAAACTATTTTTGAGGAGAATAACGTACAGTATATCAAAAGCACAAGATATTGGAATAAAAAAAGATAATCATTTCTGTAACTACAGGAATAGATATATCTAATGAAAGCTGGATTATGAGGTTTGTTTTTCAGTCGAGCTTATTAATGCAAACAGGTACCATTACTAACATGTTACCTTGTTTGAATTTTTAGATTTCATACACTGAAAAAACTGCAAATATTGTATGCATGTGTCGCTCACATAGATTTTTGCAATTTGTCATAGATAACCCTATTCATGTGTAGATACACATAGTTTATATAAGGTCCATCGATTTTATGTGTGATCCAGCGTGGAAAACGAATATGTGTGTATAAATAAAATTTATATATCAAATTCATGGATTTTTACCAATAAAAATGCGTGTACATGTATAAGTGATATTTGTGTTATGAGTTCATTGAAAATTTGAATAAAAACGTGCTTTAAATTGTTTCAGTACAAAGAAATGAATCGTAGAGGCAAGCGTAAGGGCCATCATGACACAGACAATCATGGTCAGTGTGCACTACGTCAGACTTGTAGTCGTTAACAAAAAAAAATATGAGGATGTATTTCATCGAAAAAATGTGAAATAAGTGATATGATAGACAGATGATTGAGCTTTGCAATAATGCAGAATATTCTAGTCCGATCCAACGAACTGAGAATATTATCAGTATGATAGGCATATGTAGAAAATCAAAGTTACTTAAAGATAAAAAGTTCTAAATTTTGACGGTACATTGAATGCGAATAATTTGGAAAAGGCTTGTTGAAATAGCTTCATTAGGTATCTAGAGTGAGAACATAACATGCTGAGGTGCTTTTGCAATATTTTGGAGGTACACCATTAAAATAAGTCCTACAGTTCAGAACCCAAAAGAGCGACATCAAAGGAACAAATTTTTGGTTTTGTAATGTTAAAATAGGTTTGATTGAGCACGAATGTTAATGAGGGAAAATATGCATCGTAGAATGTAAACCTATTGAACGACCAAACCGTAAAAATAAACTCATTCAGTTTGAAAGGTAAATGGTAAATCATAAGAATTCCGAAATTATCGGAAACATGATTCCTAAAACCGTGGACACCTATATAGGTGAACCGTCGAAAAGTGCTCCAATAAGATGATCGATTTATTTTGTTATCTGGAGAAAATTGCTTTGTATATAATAATTGGCTACTATCATTACGTTTTCGGTTGGAAGCCGAAGTGACTGGCGGTGCGAAAATTGATGTTTAACCTACTTATAAACATAGCAACTCGATTTAGATTAGTGCTAATTTCAGCTCTTAAGTAGCTTAATGATGCGCAATACCAGCAACCAGTTCAAATTTACGTCACAACTGCAACTTTGCATGTGCTTAAATGCATGACTTCGATTTGGTACTGCGACGATGATGTATGTATTAAGAATTTGAGATAATTATAGGATTACAACATGAAAAAAAAGAATGAATATTAATATTCTACTATACTTTCAAACAGCTAGTGCGGGTGCGAGTTTTGTGAACAATATATATTAAATATAATTCAAAAACTGGATGTTTTCAAATTACTATTTAGCTAAAACTAGTATTACAAATATTGCTTTGGACAAGTGACGTTTTTCGAAATCGTGATTTGATTTAAAAAAGTATCAATCCCTTCGATATTTAGAAAACAAAATCTGTAAAGCCAAACTTCTGAATATATTCTGAACAAGAAACGAGTTCCAGCAAAGTTCGCTAAAAAAACATGAAATAAAATAGTGTTTGTATGACACTTGGACACTTTGGATCGAAAACGAGTTAATGGATATTGATAATTTTTCCACTGTAACATTCGTGCAGTGTTCCGACATATTAAATAGTTAAAAAAATGTCTGAATAATAATCTGAATATACATACCTTTTGTATGATATTCTTCTATGAAAGGACATGTCAAAAAAAATCAGTGGGCAGTATACAATGTTTGCATGCTAGCTGTCATTGAAAGCATTTGAGAAGAGGAAAGCAATTCAATTAATTCATCAGCAAAGGTAATATTTAGCTTGACACTCAGTATTAAAAATATTTTGGGATTTGGGAAAATATTTGGGTCAAAATAATATTTCTTTTTAGGTACAACCACAAGTAATGGCCAAGTAATTTACTAAAATGCCGAGCAGAGATGGATGACCAAATGGATGACTGTACTTCTAATTCTGATGTGAGACTGAAGCGAGACGTTCATAAACTGAGGAGACTATAAGCGAAACAACGTGGAGTGACCTTGCTGCGGATCTGGAGAAAAAACGAGATGTGGTACCTTGTGGTATGCACATAATAAATTATTGTATTACTCTATTACGTTTAGCGTGTATGTTTACATTGAGTATCTGTCATATGTGGAGATGTTGTTATTGTTGTCTAGAGTGTGAATCATTGTATGTAATATTGAAGTATCGGTAATAAAGTGTATACAAATAATGAATACAGTTGTTGAATAATCATTACAGAGAAAGATTCTCACACTTAGAATAATTAAGTAGCCCTTGAGATATTCTCTAAAGTACTTAAAATTTGTCTAAGAAGTTTTATCAAGTCCTCTCAACTCAAATCGCTAGGTGACGCACAACACGTCTACTTTGAAAAAGCTTCCTTTTTCCTTTGCATCAAGTACTCAAAATTCGTCTAAGAAGGTTCACCAAGTCCCCTTGAATCGCCAGGTGACGCAATAACCGTTTTCTTCCTTGCATAGAATGATAAAGTAGTCCTTAACCCACGAGCGATCGCGCTGTTGTATTTTGTACAACACATTGAAAAAATCTCGCTTTTTGTGTTCAGCATTAGCGTGGTGCTGGCCAAGATGGACAACCGCGCGAGTTACGGAAGGTTAAGATATTTTTGAAATACTTTAAACTTGTCTATGATGGTCCACCAAGTCGCCTTGAATCGCCAGGTGACGCGATAACCGTTTTCCTCCTTGCTTAGAATGATAAAGGAGTCCTTAATATATTTTTGAAATACTTTAAACTTGTCTATGAAGGTTCACCAAGTCCTCTTATATCGCTAGGTGACGCAATAACCATTTTCTTCCTTGCTTAGAATAATTAAGTAGTCCATGAGATATTCTCTAAAGTACTTAAAATTTGTCTAAGAAGGTTTACCAAGTCCTCTCAAATCGCTAGGAAACGCACAACACGTCTACTTTGAAAAGCTTCCTTTTTTCTTTGCATCAAGTACTCAAAATTCGTCTAAGAAGGTTCACCAAGTCCCCTTGAATTGCCAGGTGACGCAATAATCGTTTTCTTCCTTGCTTAGAATAATTAAGTAGCCCTTGAGATATTCTCTAAAGTACTTAAAATTTGTCTAAGAAGGTTTACCAAGTCCTCTCAAATCGCTAGGAAACGCACAACACGTCTACTTTGAAAAGCTTCATTTTTCCTTTGCATCAAGTATGTACTCAAAATTCGTCTAAGAAGGTTCACCAAGTCCCCTTGAATTGCCAGGTGACGCAATAACCGTTTTCTTCCTTGATTAGAATAATAAAGGAGTCCTTAAGATATTTTTGAAATACTTTAAACTTGTCTATGAAGGTCCACCAAGTCTCCTTGAATCGTTTTCTTCAAGTACTGAAAATTTGTCTAAGAAGGTTCACCAAGTCCTCTCAAATCGCTAGGTGAAACCCAGCACGTTTATCTTGAAACAGCTTCTTTTTCTTTTTTGCATCAAATACTCAAAATATGTTTAAGAAGGTTCATCAAGTCCCCTAGAATCGCCAGGTGACGCAATAACCGTTTTCTTCCTTGATTAGAATGATAAAGGAGTTTTTAAGATATTTTTTTACTCAAAATTTGTCTATGAAGGTCCACCAAGTCTCCTTGAATCGCCAGGTGACGCAATAACCGTAAGTACTTAAAATTTGTCTAAGAAGGTTTACCAAGTCCTCTCAATTCGCAAGGTGACACACAATACTTCTACTTTAAAACAGCTTTCTTTTATCTTTGAATCAAGTACCTATTAACTCCAATTTTGTCTGAAAGACGGTTCACCAAGTCCTATAGGAGATGCACGACACGTCCACTTTGAAACAGCTTTCTTCTGCTTTGATTATATTTAGTGGTATGTTCTCATAATTTGTCATGCGGGTTCCGTTTTTGAAGCAAACAGTTGTAAAAAAGTATTCACAAATTGTTGAATAGTTTACGTTTATTGATAAATCATTTCAGGATCTTCATCCTTGCTTCTTTTTCTCCTCATCATCGCAAAAACTACATAATTGCAATTCACGTTGATGATCGCCTCTTCTCTCGGAATTCTGCGCACGATATCTATCAGACCTGGATACTCCGGTTCACCACCGCCGTCAACTGGTCGTCCTCGGTTTCTACCTGTCTGTTACAGTGGAGTCAAAAGGGTTCAGCCTCTCCGTGCACTCACGGAGCTTCCATAGCCGTCCGGCGATGCCTAAACATTCCAGATATGTCGTCATGGAGTTGTTGAGGATGACTCCGTCCATGAACTCTCCGGCTTGACATTGGTCACTACTGTTCGTGATATCTCAACCAGGGTCGGAAGGAACATTAGTTGTTCCGCTCATCCAGATCCATGTTGATATCTTTTCCGTCCGCGCGGTTCACTACCGTCCGATGAAACCATTTCGCAGCAGGAATTCGCTTTCCGCTTCCATTCGTTCGGAAAAGTAAACGTAATCCGTTGCCAGGATAGTGCTTCCAACTGAGGCTTCCTGAGATTTTTTCCGGTTTAGGCTGTATTCCAAGTCCTGCAAAAGCAACAGTAAATTCATCGGTGTTAGATTATTTAACAGTAATAATTATTGAATAATTGATTTATTCATGGATACTTCGATACTTACAGCAAGGAACAGAACCTTCTTGTTCGCACATAAAAGAATGAGGGTGATTTTCCAGAAAGATTCAGCACCGAGGCCGTTTGTGCAATTTCCGCAGTTTGAAAGAAAATTTCTTTGGTTTAGTTCCAGGTCCAGCAGCGAATTTTTATTTTTGTTTTATCGCGATTTGACAGGAGTTGCCGATACACTGAAGCAAAAGCTCCTTCACTTGTTATGTGCATGATTTGCCGAGATTCACACTGAACTACAAATCAACCCAAATTTAAGTTGTTTTGACGCAATCCCGGTCTTCCGTGGAATAACTCAAATTTGCGTCAAACAGTGAAAGTGGTGAGTGAGTAGTTCTCGTTTGGGAGCGGCAAAAAAAATTAACCCAGTGGTAAGTTATTTTCACCCAACGGAGGCCTCAAATGACGCAAATTTGGGTTAATTCAAGAAAACCCAAATTTGGCTTCTTCCACGGAAGAGCAGCGGATGCGTCGGTGCTTCTCTCTTTGTTTTCGACAACATTGCGGTGGGGCGAGGGAGAAAACAACCCAACTTTGAGTTAAAACTTTAAGCAGTTTAGCCAAATTTGAGTTTTTAAAACTTATTCTTTGGGTTATAATATTTTTCCGTGCAGAAGATTCCGAATGATTCGAAAAGATCCAGGAAAAGATTATACTCAAAAGATCAGAGTGTCACCCTCTCGCAAACAGCAGTATTTCTCTCGTGGGTGAGTATTCTGTCGACTCACGAGCACTGTCTCACCGATCTGAAATTACCCTCCTTCAATTAGTTCACCCAACAAAACAAATCTCTTTTTTTTTTTGCTTACCAGCCGCAGCGTATATAACTCGAAAAATTCCGCTTCTACTATACGTTCTTTCTGTTCTCTTGACACAGAGCCAATTCTAGACGGACGCCGTGTCCGTATCCACTTGTTTTTTCTACCGCTATCGTGACGCGGACCTTTCTGTTTACAAGACACAGAGCTTTATCACTTGGACTCTTCTGTTTACTAGACACAGACCAACGCGCAACTCACTGGTGAGGTCGGAGGTGCGGTTTTCTCATCGAGCTTTCCTCTCTGCTTTCTAGACGCAGGCCACCTCTCACACACACCCCGAATAGATTTTTACAATTCGTGGTATCGTGCATATTATAAGCTTTGAATTCACTGAATGATAATCATAGAAGTAATCATTGCTCAATGATCAGATGATGCAAACTTTAAAAACGAGATCATTCAATATTTTTGATATATCATAGCACAAATGATTATGACACACCTAATGATAAGTATACAATTTTATATAATTCGATTTTCCTACATTTTTCGATTTCTGTGTGCTTATAGGGAGAAAGCTTGTGAGTAAGAGTTCAAAAAGTTTGGTTAGAAGGATACAGAGAAGTTGTAGAGTCCTAAATCCTGAGCACATGCGAAATATCGTAAATATTGACACGGAAAAGCATTGCAATGTATCGCACTGCAGCATATTTCCCCCGATTTTGCCACACCTGTGCATTGGCTACTGTCTGGCAACTAACTTTTTGCACTATAATGATACTGCCATGAAAATTAGCGTAGGATAGAGCACGCATTCCTCATTGATAGGTCCTAAGTATTAGAATAACGTAACGGAAACGGTAGTTTCGCGATGACACACATTGAGACGAGCATTGAGACCTAGGACAGGGCGTTTCTGCATAGCGATTTTCAGCTTTCACAAAACTGATTTCAAACCACCCGCGAGCACATTGCCGATGTGGTCAAACGAGAAAACGCTTCGCAAGAATAAAGGAAGCCGCCCAGCAGCAGCAGCACGCAGTTCGATTCCTAACCGTGAACAAAAAAAAACCTTCCAGGAGGCACAGAAATAAACACAACAGATAACATCACGAACTTTGACAGTAGAAGGATCTGCAGGGGTGTATGATTTTTTAAGTCGGTAAGGCAGAACTGTGAAATATTTCAGTTTTTGTTTTTATTATTCAGTGTATCATAAAATCAATGATAAAGTGATTATAACGTGTATAATTTGATGAAATTTTTGTTCGAGAAAATAGTCGTTTTTGAATGGTAACGATACTTAACAACCCATTCGGTCTATCATTCAAACTCCGGATATGATTCCTGTAATCATTAATATCATTCACATAATCATCAGTTTATGATCCATTTTATGATTCCATTAATAATCAGAAAATGATTGACTGTATCACAGCCGTATGATATCGTTTTATTCGGGACTCCTGTAAATGAATCGTGGTAAAAATCGAGATGTGAGCTTTTTTCCACTCCCATTGCGGTTTGATGCCGAATGTTTATTTTGCCTTTTCTTTTCAATAATCACTTTTATTGATGTGATTACTTACCGTAGTTATTCCTTGGGTACTAACGCACAATTAATCACCGAAAAACGTTAAAAAAATCCAATCCTGTCGCCAATTTGTGATAGGGAAAGCACGCTAGATCAAACACGAGACGCTTCACTGATTAGCTACATTTATTATTCTTTTTCGTATGCTTACAGAGCTTTACCATAGATTGGTTACAGACCTATCACCACAGAATGAAAAATATATTAGGTGAGAATTAATAGGCCAAACGAATAACTAAGCAATAGTACAACTCGAGGGAACAGCGTATTATAAAAAGAAATACAGCGAATGTTAGCAGATTGACCAACAGTATACTACCCCCATTCGCATAATAGTCCCATTAGTAAAAAGTAATTGTTAAAACGGCACTGGCAGTTTGGAAACTTGTTTCCATGTTAAACTTTTCCAAAAATATGTTGTTTAGGGGGAAAAGAATAACAGAGTATAACAACATTAGTTAAAATACACAAAAAAAATAAAAAGAAGCATAGTTCAAGAGTTATTAATATGCCCTATAAGCGAGGAATGTCGCAGTGAATCAAAAAATCTAGGACTATTATGTATTATAAGGTAACTTTTACTTCACACAAATTTCAACTTGAAAAAAGTTCTGTTAGAGCTCAAAAGCAGTGATTCTGAAGAAAATACTACTGAACTTATTCATTCCGTCTTGGTCTAAAACGAGGTCTAAAAACCCATTTGGTTCAACTTACATCGGTCTACCCCCAAAAAACGACCCCCTGTCCATGCCCTAAATGGTCTATTTTCGGATGATTCTACAGTGCCAGCCTCCCAACCCAGCAAAACACACCTCCCCCCCCCGGTTTTTTTTATTAATCAACAATAATAATAACACATTTCATAATTATATAATACATTACTCAAGTTGTGCCTTGAAGTAGTTCTGGATGGGGGAATACAATGCAGCGAAAGCACTAGTCCTGTGCAATATAATCTTGTATGAATGCCCTCAAATCTCGTACAATGGTCGAAGTGATGCTCTAAGTTGAATAATGTTTTGCAATAAAAAGAGAGAAGTTCTATTATTGTATACTCTGACAGAGTAACTCTGTATTTACAGGTATTATTTAAACCACTTTTATCTCATTTGTCCACAAGCTTGGACCCATCAAGCCAGCCAACATGTTTAAGAGCGTATAATATGGATCTCTCCGCAAAGTACTAGTGAAACCAATGAAACGAGACACACAATCTTAACAGAGGATAAATCAGGGGCTAAATAAAAAAAGATCGTGAAAAAAAGGTTCGGTGTTTGGCTTGTGCCTGTTCAATCAACAGTGTTTATGCTTATTAGATGTTTGATAAACACATTGAAAACGTTTTTGTATAAACGTTGACGATTATTTTTCATTAGGGCCTAACTGACTTGATGGATTTCTCTTTATCGATTCTCTCTTTCTCTAATAAATTGTCCGAAACAAGCTTAATCATTATTCTTCTGGTTTCCATAGAAAAATGTAGTCGCCTCTTTCGTATTTTTATCAAAAAATCTTTGGAAAACTCAATATAATTCTGTAATAAACTAAAGAGAGGATCGATGAAGAGAAATCGACAATGTCAGTTAGGCCCTAATCATTGTCAATTATTTTCCTAAAAACTACAGTGTTGGACAAAGCAATAGGGCCACCAGCCATTTATCATACAAAATGGCCATGTTTGACGATACGGTGCTTGGTTTCTAGAGAACTGATTTGGCAGAAATTTTGACAACCGACATGGAATTACGTGATTTTTTAATTTAATTAGGCCGTTACAAATATTTATTACACTTTTTGTCCCATCACTCTTTGTCTCGTCGAGGGGGGGGGATAAAAATAATAAAGCATTTAATTTGAAAAATATTAAAAACTCATCGGATTTGTTAAAGACCAAAAATTTTTGGGGGGGGGGGAGACAAAAAGTCAAAATAAAATTTGTATCAGCCTTAGCGAGAAAGTGCTATGCCTTTTTTGGATACTCTCTTATTTGTCGAATATTTTCAAACTAGAATATGAGTTTTTTGCTTTATCTGTTCATTATTAGTCTGCTTCATTGTTTTTTTTACCATTCAATCATAAGTCTGCTTTATTTAAAAACAAAATTTATTATGTATTATATAATATAATATTATATTATATTTAATACTTTTCGTCAAGTGATTATTAAGCTTTTGGAGGAATAGATGCGCGGCCATTTTGCGAATTATTCAGTGTACTTTTGTGTCATTTATTGATCATTCTGGCGTTCGATTTGAATACGCTAATGTCCAAATGTGCAAATTTGGCACACTCTAACTTGACGAAAATGTTATTAGGCACTGTCCATAAACTACGTAGACTCATTTTTGACCATCTCAGACACCCTCATCCCACCTTGTAGACTTTTGTTCATATATAGGGGAAATTACCTATTCTCGGCCGTTTTGTTCTCTTCGTCTTAGTGGGTTTTTTGAAACCTATTGAACTCAGATTTTGTCTCAAATCCTTCCCAACTAAGTTGAATTATATGGCCAAGTTTCAGGCAATTTGGCTGACAAAAACCCCCCATGACGAAGAGAACAAACCTGCCGATAATACCCATTGTCACCCTATATATATTTTTTTAATTTGTATGGAGCGTAGACTTTGGCCAGAAATCAAACTTCCCTCCCCCCTAAGAGTCTACGTAGTTCATGCACAGACCCTTATGTATTAGAACAAATTTCGAGAGCTGCGGCAACTAAAAGATAAAACCTTTTCAAATTCAAGCTAAAATCAAACCGGCATGGAACGTTTCTTACGGTATAGAATCTAACGAACCCCGACAGTTTCTTCGAGTTTATCGAGCACCATTGGAGGTGTATCAAAGTGTTAAGAGAGATATGTTTCACTTCAAAGAACACTACAAAAATTAAATGAAAAATTTTAACTTTAAAATTCGTAATTTAGTAATTTGTAACAGGGATGGCATGCTCATCAGTGTGTGTGCAAGTGTGCGCGGTTTTAATATAGAAATAAGATGCACTGTACTGTGCACATTTTCAGTGTGGAATGCCATCCCTGATTTGTAATTTATTTATTTAGAAAACGGCAGCCTGTTAGTTACAAATTTTGCTCAGGTAAAATCGCCAACCCATTTGGTTTTGTCCAGGTCATAACATGAATACAACTTTATGAGTTGAAGATCCGATTGAAAGGGCTATTCTCGTTATACCAGGTTGAAGCCACTTTCCCGTTTATGCTAATGAATTAACTACATCGGCTGTTTTCCTACTCTCCGCATCAATCAATGCGGCGCTAGCTTCTATGCGCGAAAAATCGCTAAAAGTAAATCGCAAAAATATTGAATGGCAAATACCATCTAAAGGCAAATTCTTCAAAGCAGAACACATTATTCTAAAAAATATTTGGTAGTGGTTGTGCACAATGGTGACCACTATCAAGCCTACCAAATATTTTTTCGGGAAAAGCTTTGTATTTCAAGTATTGTCGTCGCGGTTCAAACCCGAAGATTCCCGACACCCGACAATCGAATTTTCTCATAATCCATACGTAAAACCTTACGTCGGACGTAGTGCGCTGGGCAGCGGATCTGGAACTCTATCCAGCGCACATTGCCCGACGTACGTCCGACATACGGTTTGGGAGAAAAATCGATTTTCGCGTGTCAAAAATTCCGATTTTCAACTGCACGAATTCAAGATGCCATACAAAATTAAATTGATTTACTCCTGCTGATCAACTGTGACTGCGCGCAAAGCGGGTAGTCCATTATGCCACACACAAATGTTAAATAGGCATGAACTCTTGGATGTAGAAAGTTTCCGCATACCTGTACAATAGTCCGTTGTATCATTCTTCTCCACGAGATCCGGTCCTGGACCAATCACTTGCATTCACCGTGGAGTGTCAATCGTGAATATCCTGTATGCGGCCTGCCACGGGTTCGCTGGCCTCTCACTGACTGGTATTATGATTGTCCTCGTTCTTCCGGCAAGTACTTACTTGAAATCCATTGAGGCCAAGGCTGAGGCTTCATCACCGCCTTTCCGCCACTGTTGGTAATTGGGGAATGTAAAGTTATTAATGATTAAATATTATCTAATTATAATTACGATTAAGAATTAATTATAATTACCATTATTAGGAGTTACAGCAGGTTACAGGCAAACGAAGTTGCTTTATTTCGTTTTTTTTTCTTCATTTTTTTTTGCTTCGCGCTCTCCAATCCAAACAAGCACTGAACTAAAAGTTTAAGTTACTTTGACATCATTGCATTTTTTTTAATCACGCCGAATCTTTTTGAATCTTTTCGAATCTTTTGAAAAGATTCCAAAAAGATTAGAGTGTCGCACCCCCTGCGGCTTAGGGTTCCGACAAGATCATCGCTGGATAGATCGTCGGTGTTACTCTCCATAAACAATCGCTCCACAAATGCCGGCTTATCGAATCGCGAGGTCAGCCATCCCCGATGACGGTCGATGACCTTCGGCTGTGGCCGTCTTCTTCCGTGTTCCACTCTGTATCGAATCGCCAGATGGTCACTATGCGTGTATCCATCGTCGACCCTCCAGTCCGAGCTAGGGTTTAGACCCGGGCTCCAGAAGGTCACATCAATGATGGACTCTGCACCATTCCTACTGAAGGTTTTTTTTTGTCGCCTACGTTCGCGACATCCACGTTTAGTCTAGCCATAGCTTCCAGTAAGGCCCAACCTCTCGCGTTAGTCAAGCGGCTACCCCACTCAATCGCCCAGGCGTTGAAGTCTCCACCGATGACCACGGGACTCAATCCCACCATTGCGCTTGTTAACGATTCCAGCATAGACGAGAACTGGTCTTTCGTCCACCTGGGAGGGGCATAACAACTGCAGTAGTATACCCCGTTGATCTTCGCTATTGCTAAGCCCTCGTGCGACGTGGAAACTATTTCCTGGACCGGAAAACGACCGGTTGTACAGATCGCCGCTAGCTTGGCCTTATCCGCTACCCAGTTTCCGTTATCGGGAGGGATGCGGTATGGGTCCGATAGTAGTGCGATGTCTGTACTTGACTCCGAGACTGACTGCCATAGCAACTGTTGAGCAGCTTCACAGTGGTTCAGGTTTAGTTGTGTAACCTGCATTATCGTTTGGAACTTCGACCTCCTCGCGTGCCTGGACATTTAGGCCCGCCCGTCGTGTGGCCCTTGTTCGCCGTGCAAATCAGGCATTTTGGTGCAGAGTTGCACTCCCTGGCGATATGCCCTTCTACTCCACACTTCCTGCAGAGCTTACTCCGGCCTGGGCCTCTGCATGCCCAGGACTTATGCCCTTGCTCAAAGCACTTGAAGCACGCCACTGGCGGCTCGTATACGCTGAGCGGGCACACTGACCAAGCTACCTTGATCTTCCCGACTGAAATCGCCTTATTCGCATCCCCTACGGGGAGTTTGAACGCGGCAATCTGCGTGCCAGCCGGACCCTTACGCAGGCGGATCGATGCACTTGGTACATCTATCTCACACTGCTGTTTGAGTGCAAATGCGAGCTCCTCTGCGTCGGTAATCTCGTCCAGGTTTTTACACTGGAGAGTTGCCTCCGCCGTTAGGGCTCTTACATGCACCTTTTCGCCAAGTACTTCTTGGGCTAGTGCTTTGTAGGAAGTACCTTTATTGGCTGCTTCCTTCTTCAGCACTAGCATCATCTCTCCCGTCCTGGTGCGCCGGATGCTTTTTACATCCGCGCCGGTACCACCGACGAACCGACGTGACAGCTAGAACAAATAAATTCAAATTTGTTGTCCGCGACGCCATGATGAAAAATAGCCGAACACTATCGCCACCTCTATAACGGCTCGCGATGATTTGATAGCTCGACACCAAACCACCGACGAACCGACGTGACAGTGGCGATCCAAAACTGTCCCCCCTAATTTAACGGTCGACCAGCGAAGCGAGCGATCGCTTCTGTCAAATCAGCGCAGACGCGAACCGTTTCCTATATAAACACACGGAGGTTTGGTGTCGAGCTATCAAATCATCGCGAGACGTTATAGAGGTGGCGATAGTGTTCGGCTATTTTTCATCATGGCGTCGCGGACAACAAATTTGAATTTATTTGTTCTAGCTGTCACGTCGGTTCGTCGGTGACCAAACCCCCGTGTGTTCATATAGGAAACGGTTCACGTCTGTGCTGATTTGACAGAAGCGATCGCTCGCTTCGCTGGTCGACCGTTAAATTAGGGGGGGGACAGTTTTGAATCGCCACTGTCACGTCGGTTCGTCGGTGCCGGTACTTCACGCATGGTAATATTGACAATGTTTCAGTACAATTGGGTTCTTTAGGGGTATCCGGATTATTTCATAATCGGATTCACCGCCCAACAATTAGTCGAAATCCAAAATTTCATAATTTTCGGAGTTCGGGAACTATTTTTAAAATGCATTTAAAGTTTGTATGGGGAATTTTTTTTGTTCGGGTCGAACTGTCACTTTAGCGATTGAACTGTCATTCTATCCACAAAAATTAAAATTGTTTTGTTAATTTAACCATCAAAACAAAGGTATTGGAATCCAATAAAATCACGTTATACTTAGAAAAATGAGCTCTTTCGATTAGGCTATAGAAAATAGCAATATTTTATTCACTAAACAACCCAATTAACAGAATTTTGCATTCGGTTGAAAATTGTTGGTACAGTTCTTAATTTTACCATGGATTCGGTGGAAACAACAACAAAATTTATTTTAGTGTACCCCTTTTAAATGGTTTCAAACACACCGTGAGCTGAGGATCGTTTTCAAAACCGTCTCTTGAATTTAATAACTGCTCGAAATTCATTACACCGTCAGCTTGTCCAAGGTCAATCGGACTGGTAACCCTGTATGATGTCCACAAAGTACCACACGCACACATACCCATTTCTGACAGATCGAGTTGTCAGCAAAAATTCGTTTCTCGTTCGTCGTGTTCTGTTCTGCAGCAGTGAGCGAGAGAGGGTTGATTGATTCGCGTGCGTTTGATTGAAAAGTTTTCTTTCCTAATAAAATCAAATAATCTGAGTGAAAAGGTACCGGAAATTTAATCATTCAATCTATTTTACGTGAGATAAGTGAAGATTGAAGTTTGTGCCGGAAGCTGTGGCTCTTGCTGTGTGCCCGCCGCTTGGGACTGTGCCCCGGCGTTCTTATATTGATATTCTATTTTTTTGCACTCAGTCTGCCAATCAACCGCGGCGTGTCCCTTCGCTGCCCGTAGCTTCGTCTGCGCTTCTGCGTCTTACCTGCGGAGGTCTACCCGTCAATCATCGGAGTGAACGGAAGTGACATTAGCGTACCAAGAGTGTGTAAATCCTTTGGGAGTAAAGTCGTGATTTTGTCACCCATTAGGACGGTGCGAAGAAACTGGATAATCAGGTGGTCAGAAGTTACAGGTTGAAATTGCCACCATGGCTAGCGGATACCTTACAAAGCAGCACCTTGCGGGGTTCGATACTTACAAGGTAAGTAATAGCGAATCCAACCCAAACACTGTGAACACTGCTTCGGTTCTAATTCTAAGCAACAATGTGAAAATGTTTATTCGC
>NW_026916548.1:0-2287 GCF_035046485.1 Aedes albopictus
ATAATCTATACGAAAAATTGTTCTGTGCTCGTCACAGATAGTAGCAGCGAATGATGGGTTACGAAAATAGTTGGGGTGGATCTGTAGGGGTGGAAGCTCAAGTAAAATATTATCCTTTAAAACCACAACCCTTGGCGAAGACTGGCGCTTGAGCCTAGCTATTTAGCACTGTAGCTGGATAAAATGCCAATGCTGAACCCGTAGCTTCCGGGAAGGTAAGCCCAGCTCCCTGGGTTAGTGGGTAGGTGTCAGGCCCTGCGAGTCAGCTGTAAAAAGACTAGCACCGAAAATTCAACAAGAGAAGAATGCGAACCGATATCAATGGCGACGGCCACAGTGACGAAAAGGGACTTGCGATTGGAAGCTCGGTACGTGGAACTTCATCGGGAACACCCGCATACTCACCGATATACTGAAGGACCGCGGGTTCGGAATCGTAGCGCTGCAGGAGGTGTGTTGGACAGGATCCATGGTGCGAACGTTTAGAGGTAATCATACCATCTACCAGAGTTGCGGCAACACACGTGAGCGAGGAACAGCTTTTATAGTGATGGCGGAGGCGCGCGATCGGTTGGTCGCCGATCGACGAAAGGATGTGCAGGTTGAGAATCAAGGGCCGATTCTTCAACATCAGCATAATAAACGTGCACAGCCCTAACTCCGGAAACACTTATGATGACAAAGACGCATTTTACGCGCAGCTCGAACGCGAGTACGATCGCTGCCCAAGCCAAGGTATTTACATATTCTAATGTAGTCTTGGATGTCAAAACTGGCTGAGCGGCCATTATTTTTTCACAGTGAGAAATTCTGAAAACAAATCCCCCGCCTCCTCAAATTCCTTTGAAATTTTGCTTCCTCTGCTTTTCCCCACAAACTTAACATCATGCTCAACCTTACAATATTTAAAAACCTTGGCCCAAGCCACGACGTCAAGATCATCATAGGTGATTTGAACGCTCAGGTAGGCCAGGAGGAGGAATTTAGACCTACGATTGGAGCGTCCAACAGCTGACGAACGAAAATGGCCTACGCCGCATCGACTTCGCCGCATGGCCATTCGTAGTAGCTACTTCCAGCACAACCTCCCGTATCGTTACACCTGGAGATCACCACAACAAACGGAATCGCAAATCGACCATTCCAAGTAACAGAACTAGCTGAATAACAGTTTCTCAAGGTGAAACGGGACGCCGTGTTATTTTTCCTATCTTGCCTCTCTTTCTAACAATTTGCCTCGCGATTTTGAAGATGCTGAAAACCAATCAGCGTATGCACTGCAAGTGAGAATAGGTTTTTGTTGCAAAATATGAAGTAGATTCTGAGATGACCATCTTAGTAGCAACAGAGCAATGGTGGATATTTGTTCCACTCTTATACAGCAAAAATGTTTGTTGGGACGTTCTGATTGATGGACGGCACTTCTCCGACATTATCGACGTCAGGACCTATCGTGGCGCTAATATCGACTCTGATCACTACTACCTGGTAATGGAGAAATTGCGCCCAATACTCTCCGTTATTAACAATGTACCGGCGACCGCCCCGGTACCATCTAGAGCGACTGAAGCAACCGGATGTCGCCACCGCATCGGCGCAGAATCTCGAGGCAGCGTTGCCGGACAAGGACGTGCTCGATGTGGCCCCTCTAAAGGACTGCTGGAGTAGTGCCATCAACAAAGCAGCCGAGAGCAGAGAGCAGAGAGCAGAGAGCAGAGCAGAGAGCAGAGAGCAGAGAGCAGAGAGCAGAGAGCAGAGAGCAGAGAGCAGAGAGCAGAGAGCAGAGAGCAGAGAGCAGAGAGCAAAGAGCAGAGAGCAGAGAGCAGAGAGCAGAGAGCAGAGAGCAGAGAGCAGAGAGCAGAGAGCAGAGAGCAGAGAGCAGAGAGCAGAGAGCAGAGAGCAGAGAGCAGAGAGCAGAGAGCAGAGAGCAGAGAGCAGAGAGCAGAGAGCAGAGAGCAGAGAGCAGAGAGCAGAGAGCAGAGAGCAGAGAGCAGAGAGCAGAGAGCAGAGAGCAGAGAGCAGAGAGCAGAGAGCAGAGAGCAGAGAGCAGAGAGCAGAGAGCAGAGAGCAGAGAGCAGAGAGCAGAGAGCAGAGAGCAGAGAGCAGAGAGCAGAGAGCAGAGAGCAGAGAGCAGAGAGCAGAGAGCAGAGAGCAGAGAGCAGAGAGCAGAGAGCAGAGAGCAGAGAGCAGAGAGCAGAGAGCAGAGAGCAGAGAGCAGAGAGCAGAGAGCAGAGAGCAGAGAGCAGAGAGCAGAGAGCAGAGAGCAGAGAGCAGAGAGCAGAGAGCA
>NW_026916549.1:0-757 GCF_035046485.1 Aedes albopictus
TTGAAAGTTAACATTAAAAGTGAGTACCATGTGTACCCCTTGTAATACATTGAAAATTTGTAATTTACAATATTTATATGATAGAATATACCTCCAGCAAGCTTTAGTACAAGCAGATGGAGGTGATCATTGCGATACACAAACGTGAGAGTGTTTTGAGTTATCACATAATATCAAATAATCCTTAATAATCTTCACAACATGTGTATTTCAATGCATTAGTCGACCAAAACTCATAAAAATTGTTCAAAAAAAATACATCCCTGTATGTCTGCAAGCTGAATTACTGTAGTATTGTAGATTAATAGCATTCATTCTTGCTTACAGATAGCTTCTGTAGTTTGAGGAAAATTTTACCTGTTATATTAACCATGAAAAATGAACTCGCTCCAAATCACCCTAAAATTGATAAAAAGTCATGTAAAAATAAATTTCACATGTCAAAAACATCACAACAGCATAAACCAAGAAGCAAAACGTGTGAAAATTTGACAAAATTTTGAAGTTTCAGAATAAATTTTAAGTGGATCTTTTTTTCTGCCATACCCAATTTTGAAGCAATTTTCCCAATCTTATCAGAAATTATTTTGTTCTTCAAAAACCAAATATTTTTTCAACACAGATCACTAGAACAATGAGCTGGTACTATAATGTAATGCATCCATTGGAAGATATATTTTATCATTTTAGCATGCATTTTTCACTAGAAACTGCAATCACTATATGGTGGATCTTTTTTTTTTGTGCCGGTCACTGT
>NW_026916549.1:780-2255 GCF_035046485.1 Aedes albopictus
CAGTCATATTCAGCATTATTCCAATAGTTTGCAAAATCCTCGGCCAGTTTCATTAACAGAGCTAATGTTTATGGAAATATATTCTTACGAGTAATGACAAATTACAGCGGAGCATTTTGTCTCGAGGATTGCCTTTAGCCTGAAGTGACCAGATGATCAGAGCTCGAACGCGGGACATTAATTTGGAAAGATGCATAGTAACGTGAAATCATGATCTTTTTTTTGTTGACGAATACGTAAGGATTTTTTTGTTCTTAGAATACGAAGCACTCATTTCTTCTACCAAGCATATCTCTCTGCGTTATGAGCTTCGCAGAAGTGGGACAAACTCATAAACATTTTTTCTACAGTTTTCAAAATCAACCTGATAATTAAATCTAGCTGTCAAATATGGTTTTAATATTTCAACTCTCAATTGCTTTCAAAATTAAAATTAAGGTGCTTCGTACATTACTGAAACAAAAATCGTTTATTACAGCATTTTTGGCTGACAAGCATGACGTGAACTCTACAATTTTTTGAGGTTATTATTACCCTCAAATTGCCTGAAAATGTTAACCAATCTAGCTTCTGCTTGTCCAGTTTTGTCATTTGCCTACTATTTCCTTAAGTTGCTCGGATGCTTCTCTGTCAAAACTGATTAACTTATTGGATGAATTCAATTTATGAGCGTACTCGTTTGAACTGCCTGCCAGTTAATGAAGATTTTGATATTAACCCATTTGAAAAAAAAAACACAGTCAAAATAAATTTCCAATAAAAGTTTACTATACTGGGCTTGGAAGAATTTTAACTTCGGGCAACGAATTCCCTCCACTTTTGTAATTGTACTCCTTTAACTCTCTATTTTCTTCACCGATCTGTAAAATGATGCTGTCTGACTGTGCATAAAAATCAACCAAATATTCGATTTTTTTTCTTTTAAAATAAAAAAAAAACTGGGACTTTTTTATCGCTCGATAAAAAAAAAAGCTTTCATTAGATCAAACTTTACTGTAACCCACAATCTTCATGTACTTTCTCGCCAAAATCTTTCAGTTTTTGAACTCTTATGTTGAAAGTTCCGTTAACCTTCTTCGTGCATTAGCTTGCGCGCACCTTGCTGACCTAGTGCATGCTTAGGGGTCATAATGACCCTAACACACGAAGAGGGTTAATATGTTTGATGTGATTTGTACTTTGTACAAAGCCGGTTTGACTATTTTGGCTTTGAAGTTAGTACAATATTTTGAATGCTTGAGAATTTTTTTCAAACGCGGGACATTTTTACGATTTGAGACGAACGCGGGACATTTCGCAGGGCATAATTTGTCGTGGGACATTTGGTCAAATGCGAGACTGTCCCGCGAAACGCGGGACGTCTGGTCACTTTACTTTAGCCGATATCCAAGTTTTTTGGGTCCGTTAGAGCATAGGTTCAGAGAAAAGTCAGGTATCAGCCGCTCTTGGGGGGAAGAGCAGCCTACGGAAAATTG
>NW_026916550.1:0-2175 GCF_035046485.1 Aedes albopictus
GTACCTAGCCGTTCAACACGAGAACGTTAGGCAAAGGGGTCGTCGTTGTGATTGTGTTGTTCAATTATGGCCCTCTGTTAATTTTCAACTTCTATTCAATTTCTCTCGACGCACACTTGCGATTCTATCCACCGTTTCTTTCATTACTTTCGTTACTCCCTCCTTCTTTGAGTAGTATTAAGTTCACCGAGAAAAGCCAATAAAATTCAATTATGATGAAAAAGTTAACGCCAGAAAACTGGTTTTTCTTGAATCACCCTAAGCTTATTCAGAAAAATACCTCTAGATCGGTCAATTTTGAAGCTACATGAAAAGTGTCTTCAGCAAACTTGCTCAAAATTGATAAATCTACAACTATCCCGAAGAATGTATACATTTATTCTTGCAAATAAAAAGTTTGGTTACCAATTTCTTTGAAAATATGGCCCACCCTAATTTTCATGCACATTTTAAAGAGGGCCTTATTATTAGGGACAACTTTGTAGAAGACCATATTTGCCTAAAAACTCATTTGAAGGCGTTGAATGCATCTTTCTTCGTAAATCTGGTTCGTGGACCACTGTGCAATTGAAACGCTGGTTCGAGCACTTTGGAAACCTTTTTCAAGTGAAGTGACGGCCACGCTACTAACACGTCAGCATGATCCGCCAAGGGTTCGATGCATTACCCGTGTCAAAACCGAAGCTCCATCAGTGCAGTAGATAGAAACAGCCATCCGTAGCCCCAGGGGTCGATCGCATATCAGCTGAGATGTTCAAAGCTGACCCCGTAATATCCGCACAACTACTGCATCTATTATTCTGCAACATAAGTATGGGTAACCGCGACATATCCGGCCGAATTGATGCAAGGCGTCTTGGTAAAGGTACCCAAACAGGGTGAACTGACTGTCTACGATAAATGGCGGGCATCATGTTACTGTGTATCGTTCTCAAAGTCCTCTGCAAAGTGATCCTTACCCGGATACAAGAGAAGATTGACGCAACTCTCCGCCGGCAGCAAGCGACATTCCGTGCCGGACGATCCTGTGTGGACCACATTGTCACGCTCCGTATCATTCTGGAGCAAATCAATAAATTCCAAGAGTCTCTCTACCTGGTCTTCATTGATAACGAAAAAGCTTTTGACCGTCTCAATCACGGAAACATGTGGGAAGCCATCAGGCACAAGAGTCTCCCTGAGAAAATCATCGGCCTCATTGAGGCACAGTACAGGGCATTTGCGTGCAGAGTACTGCACAATGGTGATTTGTCCTTTCAAATCCGGGTCGTTGCTGGAGTGAGGCAAGGATGTATACTGCATATCACCGCTACTGTTCCTCATCGTAATCGACGAGATCCTGTTATATGCGATTGACCGTGAACCAAATCGTGGATTGCTGTGGCAGCCCATTACCATGGAGCACCTGAATGACTTCGAACTGGCTTATAACTTTGCTTTCCTAGCTCAACGGCGCTCTGATATGCAAGCAAGCTCGATGATCATCTTGCCAATCGCTCCTGGGCGGCAGGTCTTACCATAAACGTTAAAAAGACCAAATCGTTGGATGTAAACACGGTAAACCCTTCCAACTTTACGGTAGCTGGGCAATTAGTGGAGAATGTTGAAAGCTTCCAATATCTTGGTAGCCAAATGGCGGCCGATGGCGGCAGCTAGATCGACATAGACGAGGACTGCTTTTGAGAGTTTAAGAAATGTATGGAAAAACAACCAAATTAGTTGACGCACCAAAATCCCAATTTCCAACTCGAACGTGAAATCTATGCTGCCATACGCCAGTGAAACTTGGTGTGTATCAGTGAAGAATACTCGACGGCTGCAGGTCTTCATCAATAGATGCCTGCGGTATATAATTCGTGCATGGTGGCCTTACAATTGCATCTCCAACGTGGAGCTCCATCGTTGATGTCATCAAAAGCCGATAGCGACAGAAATTCAGGAGCGAAAATGAAGGTGGGTCGGCCACACTATACGCAAGGGCGGAAACGAAAGCTGCAAGCAAGCGTTAGACTGGAACCCAGTAGGACATCGCAGCAGAGGCAGGTCCAGAGGCTCATGGCAGCGCAGCCTCAACAACGAAATCAATTAAGTCGACAGAAATTTGACCTGACCACAGCTCAAGGCGATGACAGGCAATCGCCCAGGATGGAGATCTTTCAATTCGGTCCTCTGCAC
>NW_026916551.1:0-1006 GCF_035046485.1 Aedes albopictus
AAGGACTGGCCAGGGATTGTAAGCAGGACCTTCTCCATAAGAATCAGAAGCGGTAGCCACTAACTAGACCACCAAGTTCACCTTTAAGACTCGATCATTCGTCATCATTTTTCGGAAACTGAAAAGCAGTTTTTACGCTGTAGATCAAAACAACTGGCAAGTAGGGTATGCTGTTCATCAAATTAAGCTCATTCAAGTAAAACTTCACCATGCGAAGGGAGCAACTGCTGTACTTTGCAGAAGATTTACGAAGAGCAAACTGGATAACGCATTAATCCAGGAGCCATGGACATTGGACAACTAACAGTAGGATATGTAGCAGGAATTCCTACAACATCTTGTAAGTTAAGGTGAATATATGATGAAGCCACACCTAAAATTTTCAAGAGCACAAATCTGAAGAACCGAATGTTGGTTTGCGCTGAAAAGTTGATCGATTGGTTACTCGCTGGTGGTGACCAATCGATCAACTTTTCAGCGCAATCCGATATTCGGTTCTTCAGATTTGTGCTCTTGAAAATTCTAGGTGTGGCTTCGTCATATATTCACCTTAATTTACAACTCTGGCCAGCTTGCTTCCGGAGCTGCAATGTTAATAAATAGAAATGAAAATATTGTCCCAATTACAGAATTTATATAAAGAGACGTCGTCGCGGTAATGGTGGAGGAGCCAACAACCAATGGCAAAACGGAAATCTACGTTGCATCAGCATACTCTTTCCGGGAGACATAGGAAAAGTTCCTCCATCAGAAGTGGTAGAGTTTGTTTGTTGCATACTGTAACAAACAAAATAAGGCGTTTATAATTGGCTCCGATACAAATGCCCATCCAGGGCCCATATAGCCGAGGTGGTAAACGCACGGGTATTCAGCATGACCATGCTGAGGATGACGGGTTCGATTCCCGGTCGGTCCAGGATCTTTTCGTAAAGGAAATTAGCTTGACTTCCATGGTCATTGGCAGAGGAAGCTCTCAGTTAATAACTGTGGAAGTGCTCATAGAATA
>NW_026916551.1:1506-2161 GCF_035046485.1 Aedes albopictus
TCCTAGAATAGCTTCCAAATTTTTCCGAAAATTTTCCAGGAATTTCTTGAAGATTTTAGTAAATTCTTTCCATAAGTCTCTTCTAAAGTTGATAAAATACTTCATCATTAAATTTATTCAAAAATTAGATTTTTAACAATTGTTTCCGGAAATTTCTTCAACATTATCTTCTAAAGTTGCTGCATAAGTTGCTTCAAATTTATTGTTCAAATTTTCCTCAGGCGTTCTAGGCATCTTTTGTGTCTTGATGCAGTTGGTCTTGGAATATTGTTTGTAGTTACTCCTGAAAATTCTCTTTTTGTTGCTCGAGGAATTTATTCTAAAGTTGTTTAAGAAATTTCTGTTACAGTGGCGCCAGAACATTTTTCCATGCAGTATCGCCAATACTTTCTCATTGAGTTTCTTCAGGTTTATTTTCTCCAGGATGATTTGAGTTTCTCCATATATTTCGCTTAGAGTTGCTTAATATTGATGTTTCCTGGAGTTTCTCCAAAAGGGCACAGGAGACGCTTTATGAATCTCGCCTGAGATTTTTTTTCTTCTAAGTTTGTTCAGGAGTTTCGCTTGGACAATTCAAATTGGAATCGTAAGTTTTGTTTAAAAAAAAGGTGTGAGTCTTATAATAGAAATTCAAACAAACAGTGACAAGTTGAGA
>NW_026916552.1:0-2148 GCF_035046485.1 Aedes albopictus
TGGGTTGAACAAACGCTTGAAGTTAATGTCGTTTGAAGTGACAATTGCTGTAAAAGATTATGTATCTGTATGCTTACTGTAAGGCAATGCGAAATGACTATCTACCCTAAAAAGTCAAAGACATTAAAATGTGTATGCATCTTGGTAGAATGGGTTAGTATTGACGATCTTGCGCCTAATACGACGCACTGGCAAACAAAATTGTCCCACCAAAAATGTTCACATCGGTTTCAGCAAACATTTGGTTGTAGTCGCCGCTGCAGTAATTTGGCAGCGGGTGCGCATTTTGGGGTGGTGTTTCGACTGATCGGTTTGCTTAGGCACTGTATCCTTTGTTGTTCACGGTAAAAATTCTGCACGCTCGATGTAAGGGAAAAATCCATTAACTCTCCAACATCCCAATCAACATGATCAGCAATGTTTTTCCTTTGAAATCACAGTGCTGTCAGTGTTGATTTCAGAACCAAAACAAACCCACCGCAGAAATTAACTGAAAATCACTTCGATTTGCACTACTGTATAAAGCAATACGATCCAAAGTGAAAAGCCATTGGTTTGGTAATGACTGTTTTGGACATGAAAGTAAATATAGATGACAAGAGGTAGAAAGTGTTTTGCTTCGATACGCACCTCTCTAACAGAAGTGAAGTAGAGTAGTGGGAAAACAGATGATCGTGAATCTCAAGGTCCTGGTATCGAATCTGGATGTGGTGAACACTATTTTTTATTTCTAGGTTTGAAATCAAAACATTGTCAACAACAAATCGAAGTGAATTTTCATTTAAATTGAAGAGGCATTGAATGTTCTTTTTCGAATGATATCTAATTGATAACAAACTGATTAGACAGTAGTGCGAATTCAAGTGCCAATCAGTTCATATCAGAGTGCAGATTTTTTACCGTGTTGGATGTGTGAACATTGTTCCTTTATAGATTGAACATCTGCACGATCGTCGCGCAATCCTTGCAATGCTCAATATTTACCAAAAGTAAAATGGTTTTGTACCATAAGAGAGATGGTTTTGTACCAATAGTGAAATGGTTATGTACCAATAGTGAAATGGTTATGTATTATAAGAGAAATGGTTTTGAACCAATAGTGAAATGGTTTTGTACCAAAAGTGAAATGGTTTTGTACCAAAAGAGAAATGGTTATGTACCAACAGTGAAATGGTTTTGTACCAAAAGTGAAATGGTTTTGTATCATGAAAGAAATGGTTTTGTACCAAAAAGAGAAATGGTTTTGTACCATAAAATAAATGGTTTCGTACCAACAGTGAAATGGTTTTGTACCAACAGTGAAATGGTTTTGTACCATTAAAGAAAGAAATGGTTTTGAACCAAAAAGAGAACCAAATGAAAAACGGCTTTGTACCAAATATGAAATAGTTTTGTATCATAAGAGACATGGTTCTGTGCCAATTGTATAATGGTCTTGCTCAAAAGAAAAATAGTGATGTACCAAATTTGAAATGTTTTTGTATTATATTTAAGTGGATTTGTACCAAAAGAGAAATGGTTTTGTACCAAAAGTAGAATGGTTTTGTATTATGAAAGAAATGGTTTCGTACCAAAAGGGAAATGGTTTTGTTCCAAAAGAGAAATGGTTCTGTACCTGTGTGAAATGGTTTTGTACCAAATGTGACATAGTTTTGTATCATAAAAGAAATGGTTTTGTACGAATTGTAAAATGGTTTTGTACAAAAATAGAAACAGTTATGGGCCATTATTACTATTAATTTCTTTATTAGAGACTTTCAGCCCTTGGCTGATTCGTCTCTGTATAAAAATATGAATCTTAAGGATTCATATCAAAGATTTTACAGAGTTGTTTTACAGATTATAGATGTTTGTTTTTCAGAATTGATTTTCAGGTTACTACAAAAATATTCGTTATTTTAAAAACAGTTTTACATATTGAATGTCAACATTCATAATTAAATTCCGGGCGTTAGTCGATTCACGTTAAGTTATAGGCCAAATGTGAACTGGTTTTGTACCATAAGGGAAATGATTTTGTTCCAAATATGAAATGTTTTATATTAAAAGAACATGGGTTTACACCTAATGTGGAGCGGTTTTGTATCTGATGAATGATGTGAGAGAACGTGTGAAAACAGAAATATGCAGATGGTTTTGTACCAAAAG
>NW_026916553.1:0-2103 GCF_035046485.1 Aedes albopictus
AGTTAGACACCTAAAGTAAGATGTAGAAAGTTATACGACCTCTCGGGCCTAGGTGTCAAGGGGATATGGGTGTTGTTCTAGGTGTTGTTAGTGGAAGGGTACTCCAAAGGATGCGGTTGGTCAACCTTCAGGTACACCATTATTAGACTGCTCCGAAATAGTTATCTGCCCAATACGTCTTGGTTTCCTCGTCATCTTAAGGTTGAAGGATTTGTAATTAATTGCGTCAATGACGATGACTGTCTGCTTCTTATTCTTCTTCGTTTGCTTGAAAAGCTAATTTACGCTTTTTATGAAACAAACGCGAACTTACCTTCATCTGCATATATTCAGTAGATAGCAGGAAAAACCACCAATAATTTTTCATGACATTTTCCCTCGAAAATGCCTTTAAATCACAGAAAACTGCTAAAATTCATAAACATTTTTCTTCGCTGCTATCACCACCACTAACTTAACACTAGCTAAAGGCACGCACACATTCTCATAAAATCCTCAAACACCCGAAACTCAAATCTTTTTCAATGAAAAAATCACTATTATGCACATTTCTGTAGTTTTAAAATGCATTCATTGCACCCAGCAGTAATTTTCACACAATACAACACTCACTTCTTGCCCCCCGAGCACCTTGTTTCTTTAGAAACTGCTTTTAAAATATCAACACCGGCAGTGAAACTAGAACAGTGTATCGTCATTTCATTTAAATCGCGCCATTGAGAAAATCGTTATAAAACAGCCGCGCACTAAGCAATAACATCAAGATATTACGCGATCGATTCAAACTTTGAGAATCAGAACAATAATATTCGTCCTGCGAACAGCACACTCACTACGACAGCACAGCCACACTCCAAACGGTGCATGCACTACGACCGAACCAGGAAAGCATCATCAATGTGAAGTTGCCAGTTCAATGTTTTGATTTATTTAAACCAGTTTTCTAATGTTATTTCAAAAACGGTGAAAAGTTGGGTTAATAATGAAACGTGGCATCTGATTTAGTTTTATATTATATATCAATTGCAGTTGAGCATTACAATTGGTTCAAATGCTTCGAAAAATCTCCTACAAAAAGGGACACATTTTTATTTGCTTCATTATTTGCCCTGATTTGGCAACATTGCTCATCAGCTGATATTTTCATTCCACCACATTTTGTTTGATTATTTTGTAAACAAACTTTGTGCAGCTTGAGCGTGACTTTCAGTTTGAGATGAAACGGCTAGCTTAGGAAGTTATATGCCCCAAAAATGAACAACCGAAAAAGTTAGCAAGGGAGCGCGACGGTTAAATAAGAGTATACTTTTCCGACTGATGATGTTGTATTCGTTAACCGTGTGGCAAAACATACCAATGATCTGAGAACGCGTCGGGTTAAAAATTTTTACTTTTGCTTACTCGCAGTAAATATTAAATTGAGTAGTCGAACTGAAGCTGCTGTTGGATTTTTAGATTTGGGCTCGTGAAAAGATTATGCAAATTGCATTATTTGGAGTGCTATTAAATACAACGTTTGGTTGGGTTTCTTTAAGTTAATTTCATTGTCACAAGATCACTGAGCCGAGTGTAACTAAACGGACAACACATTCAATGTTAATTATCTTGCAGTCATTAACGCCGCCAATAAAATTGATTTTTGCTTTCCCTCACTTTTTAAAAAGTAAAAACACAGAGAAAAATTTAAATCGAGGATTTCAGAAAACGTCAAACTTCTTGTGGGAGGGAGCAAGACAACATCAAAGGGTACACACTTTTTTGACATCGTTGTTTCACCGTTTTTGGAAGTTATTAAAGAAATCTAGTTTAAATGTTTGCACTGACATCGATTGTTACAGTAACTAGCTGTCTCCGGTTAACTTTGTCTTGTCTACTGCGTTGTTGACGTTGCCTAGTTCAAGTCCCCGTTCAAAATATATGGAAAACTGATGTTCAAAAGACTGACAATTTCTTCAGTTTTTTGCCTCAACTAAGCAAAGACAACCAAAATTGGAGACGGGCTTGGTGGTCTAGTGGCTACCGCTTCTGATTAGTATGCAGAAGGTCATGGGTTCAATCCCTGGCCCGTCCCTTTCATCCTACTTTGTATCTTTCTATCCACTA
>NW_026916554.1:0-2103 GCF_035046485.1 Aedes albopictus
TCTAACGCTAGAGTTAGTCCCTTTTTGTAGTTTTTCTCGAGAATATTGATAGCCATTCTTGGTTCATTTCTACGTTTTTGCAATGTAAATTGTAGTTTTTTAAGTTTATAAATTTGTTCATTATTAACTGCTTGATACACACGAAGTTGATCAGGCTTCGGTGAATTCGTTTGAACATTAGTGTTGGCTAGACCTGGTTTGCGTTGCATTGACCTAGTCTGCACTTGTAGAATGCTCATTGATTTAAGTTTTTCTGATGTTAAATTAATTCTAGATAATGCGTCTGCCACGACATTACTTTTACCTGGGACGTATTCTACCTCGAAGTCAAATTCTTCAAGATCAATCCTCATCCGTGTTAGCTTTGAGGATGGATTTTTCATCCCAAATAGGTATACTAGCGGTCGATGGTCAGTACGAACTAAAAATTTCCTACGTAGTAAATACGGACGATAGTGCATTATCGCCCAGTGTATAGCTGCTAACTCTTTTTCAATGATGTGTTTGTTTGCTTCGCCTTTTGTAAACGCGCGACTAGCGAAAGAAACAGGCAGATCATTGTTTTCGTGAATTTGGGATAAGACTGCACCACACGCAAAATCTGATGCGTCTGTCGTTAAGATAAATGTTTTTTGGAAGTCTGGGTATTGCAAAATTCTTGGAGATAATAGAGTATTCTTTAATTTCTCGAATGCTTTGTGACATTCATCGGTCCAGTCAAAAGTTACATTCTTTCTTAAAAGTTTATTCAGACAATGACATATACTTGCAAAGTGTGGAATTAATCGTCTGTAATAATTACACATCGCCACAAAACTTCGCACTTGGTCGGAGTTTTGTGGTGTTGGATAATTTTTAATAACGTCATATTTGGAACTGTCGGGTAAGATCCCTTTATCAGTGATCTTATGACCTAGAAAAGTCACTTCCGACTTGAAGAAATTGCACTTAGAAGGATTTACCTTAAGGTTCCTTCTTCTGAAACATTCAAAAACTTTCCTTAAATTGGTCAAATGGTGTTCGACAGAACAGCCTACGACTATGACGTCGTCGATATATAAAAATGCACACTCGGGGCTCAAGCCACTGAGTGCTATTGACATCATTCGTTGAAAGCTGTTTGGGCTTATATTTAGTCCAAACGGCAATCTTTTATACTGAAAATGTCCACGTTCCTGCAAAGAGAACGCGGTGAACTCTCTGGAATTTTTCTCGATCTCAATCTGGTGAAAACCTGACATGAGATCAAGTGTCGAAAAATATTTGGCTCTGCCGAGTTGGTCGAGGATATCGTCGATCCTCGGCAGTGGAAATTTATCGGCTAACAATTTTTTGTTAAGTTGCCTAAAGTCTACTACCAGTCTCCATTTCTTATCACCATCACTCGACTTCTTAGGTACGAGTAGTATGGGTGAATTGTAATTAGATACGGAAGTGAGAATGTTTTAACTGCACAGTTTGGTAAACGTTAAACTGCTGACTGAGGGTCGCTATTTATTATGCATATTTTATGGAAGGTTTCCGGAGATCTTCTAGGAAGCAATTTGGCTGTGATGTAATTTATGACAAACAGACTTTAACAAATGTGAATGACGAGTACAGTACTGGCAAGTACTGGAAATTTGAAGATTGATTTGAACCATGAGGATTTGATTTGTAATACTACAGTACTCAGTTCACGACGCGACCGCTCCCGGGTTAACAGTAACAAATTATGATACAAAAATAAGCTATGTGATTCTGTTATTATCAATTTTCTATTCTCCTCTGCTCGGGAATTTACACATTTTTAACATTGATTTCGTATGAGCAGCTTAGATCAGCGTTTCTCAAACTATGGGTCACGACCCACTGGTGGGTCGCGAGTTGGTTTTTAGTGGGTCGCGAAGTCTTTATTAACGTATGTCGAATGTTATTGCTAGCCATTTTCTAATTTTCAAATACTTCCTTGGAGAATCCCTCTCTTAGAAGCGTTATTTCTAGAATTCCGATTTCTCCTTAATTCTATTCAAAATTTGGTATTGCGAGTCTTTCCTGGAGTTTATTGAACATTGAAACTACTGTCTGCGTTCTGAAATCGATTCTAAAACTATGAGTTTTCAA
>NW_026916555.1:0-483 GCF_035046485.1 Aedes albopictus
ACACGAAGCTAACAAACTATCTACAAAACGCTAATTAGACCGGTAATCCTTTATGGACACGAAGCATGGACTCTACGTGCAGAGGGCCAACGCGCCCTTGGAGTTTTCGAACGGAAGGTGTTGCGTACCATCTACGGCGGAGTACAGATGGAGACGAGACTTGGAGAAGGCGAATGAACCACGAGGTACATCAGCTGCTGAGAGAACCAACCATCGTCCATACCGCGAAAATCGAGAGGCTACGGTGGACGAGTCACGTTATCAGGTTGTCGGATAGCGAC
The DNA here is from genome assembly GCF_035046485.1 of Aedes albopictus. Taxonomy (NCBI): domain Eukaryota; kingdom Metazoa; phylum Arthropoda; class Insecta; order Diptera; family Culicidae; genus Aedes; species Aedes albopictus. Next base: position 282 of record NW_026916555.1, read on the forward strand.
CCGATTGAAATGGTTCTCGTGTGCCATCCGATCGGTACAAGAAGATGTGGAGCGCAGCGAGCTAGGTGGGTCGATCAAAAGGAGGACGATCTGCGGACCCTACGCAGAGTGCGGAACTGGAGACAAACAGCCATGGACCGAGTGGAATGGAGACTGCTACTATGTACAGCAAAGACCACCCCGGCCTTAACCTGATCGGTAA
>NW_026916555.1:506-2095 GCF_035046485.1 Aedes albopictus
TGCAATCATCATGCCAGACCCTCAAACCTCATCTCCGAGAACAAGCGTGAACTTTTCAGAAATAATAATAAGAAGAAGAACATTCTGGAATGTTCTAGAACATCGAAATTCTTAAAACTTCCGAGAACTTTCAGGAAGTTACTGGAATTTTCGAAATAGAGATGATCGATGATCGTTCTGGAATGTGCTGGAGAATTAAACTTCTTAAATTTTTGAGAACATCCCGGAAGTTTCTAGACGCTCCAGAATACAGAGGAAGAGCCTTTTGCAGTTACCAACAGCATGGCTTTGCTACGGTTTTGCATACGGTATGAATTAAATCCCGGAGTGATCTGTCCGTTGTCCCGTCACGATAAGGATTAGCAAAGTTTCTCGGTTTCACTGAATGATTTGACGTATCGTGGAATGATGGAGACAGCATTGTCTACAGAAAGAAGAATAAGGAGAAGAAAAAGCAGAGAAAGAATAGGAAGAGAGATGAGCTTTCAATAACTGTTCCAGAACTTTCTACGAGTGTTCGAGATTTTTCTGTTTCTAAATCGAAGGAACTCCTTTCCTGCAATAAGGTCAATGTGATATTCGAGAAGTTTTTACCTACCTTACCTTGATACCTTGTTGGCTACAAAGTAACTTTACTCCAATGCCGAGCGTATAGTAGAGCACCATCTTCGTCGGTCTTGGACGATGTTCCTCCAGTTTCCCCGAACGTGTAGGGATCGTAGATCTTCTTCAACCGCGTGCAGCCAGCGAGTTCGCGGCCGCCCACGAAGTCGCCTACCTCTACCGGGTTCTCTGCTGAATATTGTTTTCGCTATTCTTTCTTCCGACATTCGCACTACGTGTCCAGCCCACTGAAGTCTGCCGTATTTTATACGTTTCACAATATTCGCATCTTCGTACACTTGGTACAACTCGTGATTCATGCGTCTGCGCCACACTCCATTTTCTTGTTTCCCACCGAGAATTGTCCGCAGCACTTTGCGCTGAAAAACTCCAAAAGCTTTTCGGTCTACCTCCTTTAACGTCCACGCTTCGTGACCGCAGAGGGCAACCGGAAGAATCAGCGTCTTATACAGAGCGAATTTTGTTTGCGTTTGCAAGTTACGGGACCTAAGCTGGCTACGCAATCCGTAGAAGGCCCTATTTGCAGCTGCAATACGCCTTTTCACTTCACGGGAAACGTCATTATCACATGTCACAAGTCACAAGTCACAAGTATCTAGGATCATCCGCAGGGTAAACATTTGATCCGTCGTTGATCGGCCCTCACGAAAACCAGCCTGGTATTCGCCGACGAAGGACTCCTCAAGAGGTCGCAGTCTGTTGAACAGGACACGCGACAGTATATTATACGCCGAATTTAAAAGGGTAATCCCTCTGTAATTGGCACACTCCAGTCTGTGCCCTTTCTTGTAGATTGGGCATATGAGGCCATCCAACCAACTGGTGGGCAACTCTTCATCCTCCCAAATCTTTATGATAATCTGGTGGATTGATTGATGTAGCTGCTCGCTTCCGTGCTTAAGAAGTTCGACCGGGATTTCGTCCTTCCCAGCAGCCTTGCTGTTTTTCAGCTCCTTAAGGGCCTT
>NW_026916556.1:0-917 GCF_035046485.1 Aedes albopictus
CACCGTCTAGCTAGCCGTGAAGAGATCTCACCAAATCACACAATTCTAGATTCATGAGGTGTAAATATACAGTAGGAGGAGTCAACATTGTTTGGTAAAATTAAAAACTAATCGCATCAACCCCGAACAAAAGTTTTCCAACTCCCTTTTGTGTCTAAAATTACTGGATAAAATTTTAATGCAACTGGTTGCGCCCACACGCTCTGTTATGTGGTTGCAGTTTGTATGGGAAATTTCACATGCTTGCATTTTTTTTTTTGTCAAATTTTACATGAATGTAGTAACCTATGATATGATAATAAAATATAGCCTTAAGTGTGCAGAAAATATCGCAAAGCGATCTGAGATTGTGTAAAAAGTTATATCTGAGCTTGTAAGTATCGTCTTGATGTTGATTGGCCTCCAGTGTTAATGAAGATGCTCAAGCAGTCAACTGAGAAGTCTGATATATTTCAGCTCTGCTCATACGTTGAACATAACGTCGGACTATGTCCCATCAATCATTTTTGAGTCAATTCAATGATGGCTTTGATAAAATGCTTGCTATTCTTATAAAGTATCAGGATTCAGAACACTTTGGCTTACGTCGACGGTATGATCGTGAAAACATATTCAACGAGAAAGGCACTATCACCACTAGGTGGATTAATTTGGGTTTTATTAAATATAAAAACAATCTTTACACACAAAATGATCAATTGATGCCCATAATGTTGCTCTACCTATGCTAACCACGGAAAAGTTAACCCCACCAAAGACAGTATATAAAACAATGTTTAATTAACCCGAGACTGCCTTTTATCGGAATTACACGTATGCGAAACACAGCTAATGCGTGAAGCTGCGGTAAATTTTAACACCTGTTTGGATAGGATCATAAAACACAAGGTGATGGGGAACTGCGTGCTCTACTATGT
>NW_026916556.1:940-2095 GCF_035046485.1 Aedes albopictus
AATCTTACCTTCCAGAATTCTGTGAGAGTTTATCTCAGCTTACTTTGGAAAACTCGCCCAGTGTTTTGAGGGAAGCTTTCTCAGAATTCTGGTATCCTTCTTATGGTTCTAAGCTATAAGTTTCTTGGGGAATTCATCTTAGAATTCTGAAAACCTTTTTTGTTTTGTGGTAATCTCTCTCACAATTTTAAATGAATTTATCTCAAGAGTGTGAATGAAAAGCTCTTGGAAATCCTCTCATAATTTTGGGAGGATTCATCTTAAGATTCTAGGATAAATCCTATTTACGAATCTGGAACATTTTGAGAGAATACCAAGGGAAAGCTTCTCTTAGGATTCTGAGACTATCTATCACAGGATTCTGGGAGAATTCCGCTCGGGACTCTGAGACAATTCGTCTCATAGATATGGACTAATCTCTCTCAGGATTCCAAGAAAATCCCTAATAGAATTCAGAGTGAATTCCTTCCAAGATACCGGAAGAGTCTTGTTTTCTTTTCTAGATAATAACCTTCCAGAAACTGAATGATTTGGATGAAAGATAATCGAAAAATTGTGGTGATCGTAAGGTGGGCGGCACCGTATAATAACGAACTCCTGTACACAAAGAAATAGACGTCACACTCCACTCGCCTCCGATCGAACACCTTTTTAACGGTTGATTCAAATGTTCGGTAGTTGGTCAATTGACCACTCGCAGCGCTGGTATCGTTTTTGCTCCTGTTTGACGTTTGCCAATTCCAGTACAATATGCATTGAGCGATAGTCATTTCATAACGATGTTTTTCAATGAAATTTGTTCTAAGTGTCACGTCTGTTTCTCTGTGCCCTGTATTCACTGTATAAACAACATTACCTACAGTTGAAGAAATCGGCATGGTTGCTAGCCGGCTGTGGGCTTCATCTCTTGTCTTAGGTGTTCAGGTGCATCTGTAAATGGACACTGGTTGTCCTGTCAACATTATAACATAGCCGAATGCTACAGGAAAAGTTCTTCCAGGACACTTCCTTGCGAAAATAATAAGTTGAAGTTGGTCAGTTAACGCACTTAAAGCTAAAAGTGGCGGCGCCGCAGGAACGTAAAATACGTAAACTCTCACTACGCATCGTGGATTATACCGTCTGCATCACCTGAGGTACGGCGTATCATTGGCT
>NW_026916557.1:0-647 GCF_035046485.1 Aedes albopictus
AATTATTGCGCTTCAAAAATACCTGCATTTGCATTTTTTTTTGTTATTTTATAGAGTTTCCGATCACAGACAAACAGACGTAACTCTTTGAGAAAATTCATCAAAAACTTTTGCCCAGTATCATTTTTATGAGCACACTGCCACCTGTTGGTAGAACCGCGCGAGACACTGTCGGCCATGATGAATTTCGATTTGATGTTTGTCTAACACGCACACTGCTACACAAATCGCCTGTAATTTTCGTTTGCATCATTCAGCAACGTTTACACTCGCAAACGTCAAAGCGATCGAACACTAGCGCCTCTGGTGGAAGAATCGCGCAAATCATATGAAATTTGAATTGATCGTTAAATGCATTAGCCAAGTCGTTTTGAAGAGTGTTACGTCTGTTTGTCTGTGTTCCGATGTTTTATGGTTCGATAAAACATTTTATTTTTTATACTGGCTGAAAAAGGATTACAAAAGTTTTGAAAACTTTAATAAACTTATTCAACCTGTTCTCCCCATTTTAAATATTGGTATCAACCTTACGTAATTCCAATAAAAATATCTTCAAGAAAATGTTTTAGCATTGCATCGACGTTCATCAAAACTTACTTTCTGTGAGCTGAAAAGTAAACGAAACAATACCAACTTTGAATCGCTCC
>NW_026916557.1:670-2086 GCF_035046485.1 Aedes albopictus
TGATCGAGCTGTTGTATTCTGTACAACACGACGAAAAAAATCACGTTTTTGCCTTTCTCGTACACTAAGTGTACTGGAAAGGCTATATGTTCACTCCAAAAATGACTTTTTGATAGAAGGCCCGGAGGGTCGAGTCACATATACCAATCAACTCAGCTCGACGAATTGAGGTGATGTCTGTGTGTGTGTATGTATGTGTGTGTGTGTGTATGTGTGTGTGTGAGTATGTGTGTGTACAAAATAAACTCACATCACTTTTTGGCAGAAAACCTCAACCGATTTTTATGACCGATGGTTCATTCGACGCGGAATCTGGTCCCATTGTTTCCTATTGAAAATGGTTCGGATCGGTCCAGCCGTTCCGTAGTTATGGCCATTTAGGTGTTCCGGATCGGTACCCCAGGGAGGGGTCACATATGAAAATGCTACAAAACCATGCATGCGACATATCAGACCGCGGCTTTTTTGATAACCTGACGAACGGTAAGCAGGAAAATACTCTCAGTCCATATCTGAACCAGTAGTATTCCGGAATCGGTTCCGGATGTCCCGCCGGAGGTGGCCAAATATAATAGTGAGCCAAATCCATGCATGCGACACATCAAATAGCGGCTTTTTCGATAACCTGATGAACAGTGAGCAGGAAAATAGCCTTTGACCCAGCAGAGACTACTGGTAGTGTTCCGGAACCGGTTCCGGGTGCCCCGCCGGAAGTGGCCAAATATAAAATTGAACCAAACCCATGCATGCGACACATCAAATCGCGTCTCTATAGATAACCTGATGAACGGTTAGCAATAAAATGAAATCAGACTATATTTAGGAAAACCAATAGTATTCCGGAATCGGTTCCGTGTGTCCCGCCGGAAGTGGTCAAATGTAGATGGGAACCAAACCCATGCATGCGACACATTAAATAGCAGCTTTTTCGGTAACCTGAAGAACGGTAAGCAGGAAAATAGCTTTAGATCACAGCAGAGACTACCGATGGTGCTCTAGAACCAGTTCCGAATGTCCCGCTGGAAGTGGTCAAATGTAAAAGTGAACCAAATCCATGCATGCAGCACATCAAATCGCGGCTCTTTAGATAACCTGATGAGCGGTTAGCAAGAAAATGGTTTTAAACCATAGTTGAGACAACCAGTAGTATTCCGAGAGGTCGAAGTGTGCTGTGCTAGGAAGTGGACGCGAAATTTTCTCGCGCTGTCAATTTTGTACTTTTTGTGATTGTGAAAACTGAAAAATTGAAATTATTTGCAGTCGGTTGGCAGTCGGGGTTTATTTTAAAAGTTTTACTGTCTGCAGCAGCTAGTTCCGGAAAAAAGGTGTTTGTTCTCCTCTGTAAGTAATTGGACGATTAATGACATCTGCCGATTCCCTCTACCGAGTGGCTGTCGACGGTTGAGCTCGGAAAAA
>NW_026916558.1:0-52000 GCF_035046485.1 Aedes albopictus
CTATTTTTGACAATTACCGACAAAATTTCGTCGATATTGCAAACTTCGCTTATCAAACATGTTTTTTCAATGGGAGCAATTCTTAGCACCATTTTGCGATTGAAAATGTACTCTCTAACTTAGTGTCTTTCCCCTGAAGAGATTGATGATGAATATTATGCATACTTTTACAAAAGGTGATAAAAATTTGGCATAAGTTTGTTTACCTTTATAACGAGTGTTTTTGTGAGTAGGATTCGATCCCAGATCCTCGACATGTTAGGCACGTGCTTTAACCATCACATCAGGTCCGCTACACAAATATATATGTTAAAAAGTAATGCGTAGATAGAACACTAGCTCAATTATGATCATGAATAAACCCATGAATGAAAAATATTTTCCATTCATTATTAATTCAATCAACACAAGCTTACAATAAAACAATTTATCATAAATATATTTATAGTCTCAACATCCTTATTAAGGTTAGGTTCCAAGTTATGGACTAACCTAAAAACTCTTATACTTACTGGAATGATGCATTCGGCTATCAAAGTCTACAGTTCGACGAAATCGTCCCAAACCCTACCCATAAATGCCCATAAAAATTGTCCATAAACACGACACTAATATAATCAACACCTATATCGATGTCGTTTACGACCGCAGTTGGCCAAAACTTCAAATTAGGACAACTGGCCAAAATGAAAGGAGCAAAAGCATACAACATTGTTCTATTGGAGGCGCTCCGTTAAAGCCCATCGCCGGAGTAATTATTTCTAACTCCCGCCAATCACGAAGCGCCAGGAAAACTATAAAATCCATCCAGAAATTAATGTCCAATCCAGCTGCTGGGTTCTCCACCAAACGGAATGCGCCCGCAACCATGTGCGGTCACAGATTCCACGTGCGACCTCTGCCGCAAATTCAATCAATTGCAAACGCCCCTTTTCGTTCGATTGGCACAGTGGCTCTGAAAACGCAATTTTGTGACGAATTTTTTTTTAAAGTTCCTAGAAAATGTCTGTCTGTCTGTCTGTCTGTCTGTCTGTCTGTCTGTCTGTCTGTCTGTCTGTCTGTCTGTCTGTCTGTCTGTCTGTCTGTCTGTCTGTCTGTCTGTCTGTCTGTCTGTCTGTCTGTCTGTCTGTCTGTCTGTCTGTCTGTCTGTCTGTCTGTCTGTCTGTCTGTCTGTCTGTCTGTCTGTCTGTCTGTCTGTCTGTCTGTCTGTCTGTCTGTCTGTCTGTCTGTCTGTCTGTCTGTCTGTCTGTCTGTCTGTCTGTCTGTCTGTCTGTCTGTCTGTCTGTCTGTCTGTCTGTCTGTCTGTCTGTCTGTCTGTCTGTCTGTCTGTCTGTCTGTCTGTCTGTCTGTCTGTCTGTCTGTCTGTCTGTCTGTCTGTCTGTCTGTCTGTCTGTCTGTCTGTCTGTCTGTCTGTCTGTCTGTCTGTCTGTCTGTCTGTCTGTCTGTCTGTCTGTCTGTCTGTCTGTCTGTCTGTCTGTCTGTCTGTCTGTCTGTCTGTCTGTCTGTCTGTCTGTCTGTCTGTCTGTCTGTCTGTCTGTCTGTCTGTCTGTCTGTCTGTCTGTCTGTCTGTCTGTCTGTCTGTCTGTCTGTCTGTCTGTCTGTCTGTCTGTCTGTCTGTCTGTCTGTCTGTCTGTCTGTCTGTCTGTCTGTCTGTCTGTCTGTCTGTCTGTCTGTCTGTCTGTCTGTCTGTCTGTCTGTCTGTCTGTCTGTCTGTCTGTCTGTCTGTCTGTCTGTCTGTCTGTCTGTCTGTCTGTCTGTCTGTCTGTCTGTCTGTCTGTCTGTCTGTCTGTCTGTCTGTCTGTCTGTCTGTCTGTCTGTCTGTCTGTCTGTCTGTCTGTCTGTCTGTCTGTCTGTCTGTCTGTCTGTCTGTCTGTCTGTCTGTCTGTCTGTCTGTCTGTCTGTCTGTCTGTCTGTCTGTCTGTCTGTCTGTCTGTCTGTCTGTCTGTCTGTCTGTCTGTCTGTCTGTCTGTCTGTCTGTCTGTCTGTCTGTCTGTCTGTCTGTCTGTCTGTCTGTCTGTCTGTCTGTCTGTCTGTCTGTCTGTCTGTCTGTCTGTCTGTCTGTCTGTCTGTCTGTCTGTCTGTCTGTCTGTCTGTCTGTCTGTCTGTCTGTCTGTCTGTCTGTCTGTCTGTCTGTCTGTCTGTCTGTCTGTCTGTCTGTCTGTCTGTCTGTCTGTCTGTCTGTCTGTCTGTCTGTCTGTCTGTCTGTCTGTCTGTCTGTCTGTCTGTCTGTCTGTCTGTCTGTCTGTCTGTCTGTCTGTCTGTCTGTCTGTCTGTCTGTCTGTCTGTCTGTCTGTCTGTCTGTCTGTCTGTCTGTCTGTCTGTCTGTCTGTCTGTCTGTCTGTCTGTCTGTCTGTCTGTCTGTCTGTCTGTCTGTCTGTCTGTCTGTCTGTCTGTCTGTCTGTCTGTCTGTCTGTCTGTCTGTCTGTCTGTCTGTCTGTCTGTCTGTCTGTCTGTCTGTCTGTCTGTCTGTCTGTCTGTCTGTCTGTCTGTCTGTCTGTCTGTCTGTCTGTCTGTCTGTCTGTCTGTCTGTCTGTCTGTCTGTCTGTCTGTCTGTCTGTCTGTCTGTCTGTCTGTCTGTCTGTCTGTCTGTCTGTCTGTCTGTCTGTCTGTCTGTCTGTCTGTCTGTCTGTCTGTCTGTCTGTCTGTCTGTCTGTCTGTCTGTCTGTCTGTCTGTCTGTCTGTCTGTCTGTCTGTCTGTCTGTCTGTCTGTCTGTCTGTCTGTCTGTCTGTCTGTCTGTCTGTCTGTCTGTCTGTCTGTCTGTCTGTCTGTCTGTCTGTCTGTCTGTCTGTCTGTCTGTCTGTCTGTCTGTCTGTCTGTCTGTCTGTCTGTCTGTCTGTCTGTCTGTCTGTCTGTCTGTCTGTCTGTCTGTCTGTCTGTCTGTCTGTCTGTCTGCCTGCGAGATTTTTTCAGCGTGTATTCAAAATACAACAGTACGATCGCTCGAGGGTTAAATGATGCTGTTTCCTGTAGAGAGTTAATAACTATGGAAGCGCTTATAGAACACCAAGCTGGAAAACAATTATAAAAAACAAGAAGGACGACTTCCTGAAGTATTGTTTCACTTTTATCGCCAATTTCCAACCGCTGACCCACGGTGAACCAGGAGCAGCTAGGATTTAATTGCTTTATGCTAATTGTCCACGTTCTTCAACCCGCGCCCTGTCGCACCAGCGCGTCCGCACGTCTACTCCGCAAAAAAGGCGTCCAATTCGTAACTTTTACGACCGAAATTCTTCTCCGAGCTCCGCGACAGGAATTTTGACACTCAAGCCGTCCACGAAACGACACGGAATGGGACATGCCCGACGACCGTCGTCGTCGGATCGGAGTCCTCCTATCCTACATGCATCTACTACCTAGTCTGCTGCCGGCCCGGCGCACATGTCTCGGCGGTCTTGTCGCGGGACGCCCGAGCGGTTTTGTAGAACCACCAGAACAACTCTTCAAAATGGCAATTATATAAAAACACTATCATCACCGGTGCGGCAGAATCAGTTATCAATCGCTAATCAAGCGAAGCGGCCGCGCATCCCATCGTAGTAGCTGTAGGCCATAGTAGGGCATCCCCTTGACTAGTAGGCGCTGAGTTAGTGCGGTAGCAGTAGTGTGACACCGTCGCGTAGTAGGTGGTGATTATCCGGGCTTCCCAGGTGATTCGCGCGCGACATATACCTTGTGCACCGGAATCGCAGGAGGCTGTGTAACTGGAGCAGAACGAGTGCAAGTGGTGGAAGCAAAACGGTCCACGCGTGTGCTAGCGCTTCTCTCTCTATATTTACGACGATTAGTCGGCAGTCGATTGCGGGTGCAAGGATTCGGACAAATCCGGCGCGCGGAAGCTTCCAAGTGATTCGGCAAACAAGTGGCGCGCCTGGGGTTGTTGAGGTGCTAATTGAGTGTATGGTAGACCGATAGATTGACGACCCTGTCTGTCGAACGGAGCCTTCGGAAGAATCGAAATCAGTTCTCGTAAGGTAGTTTTACGAAGCAGATCGAGAAAGAGCGAAGAAGAGAACGTGTGCGTGATGAAGCTGTATCAGGGAACGGTGGAAGCGGTGATAGCGGCCGTGTTGATTTTTGGAGGTGAGGAAATTGCATAAGGAGTTTTCCTAAGGGGGACTAAGAAATCGGTGCAAATTACAGTTCCTATTTCCGGTTTAAGCCTCCACTATAGAAAAGTGAAACGTGTTCGAGGAAGTCAGAAAAGTGATTCAAAGACAATCAAGTGCATCGTTCTTGAAGATTAATCCAGATCGTTAATACTGTACGCTTTTATCTAGGGTTTAAGTGATAAGGAACTACAAACTGCTGTAATTAAGCAATATAAGTGATAGTGATAACGCAAGCTACTTCTCTTTGGCGTAACGTCCCAACTGGAACAAAGCTTGCTTCTCAGTTTAGTGTTCTATGAGCATTTCCACTTTTATCGACTGAGAGCTTCCGCTATCAATCACACGTAATGCCAATGCCAATGCCATTTAAAAAAATGATTGCGGTTTTTTGAAAAAGTTTTTATATTAGAACAAATCCAGATAACGATGTGTCGTACCCCTTTTTTTATACAACACCCCTCGTGCAAATGAACTCTGCAAATGAAAGTGGATTTCTAGAGATGCTCAATATGCAACTTTTACGACCAAAAGAGGAAAATTGAGTATAAAATTGAAAAATGAAAAAAATGCAAAGTTTGAAAAAACATATAAGGGTGTTAAAAATGATTTGAATAGCGTTTTTTTTTCAAAAAATAAACAAATCGCTAGAATTAGTCGCAAAGAAGTTATGCATTCAAAATCACAGACAAATAGACGTCTCACTCTACTCATTTCCCATCGTGTACCTTTTTAACGGATAATTCATATATTCTGTAGTTCGCAAATCTCTCGCTCACGGCGCTCACATCGTTTTCGCTCCTGTTTGACTTTTGCTCACTACCGCCATCTACTCAGTGGGTTTGCGAAACACAGGTAATCAGCATTGGGCGATTATGCTTCGTGACGATGATTTTAATCGCATTTTGTTCCAAGTAATACGTCTGTTTGTCTGTGCCTTTATACAAAATCTACATCGTTACCACTGAATACTGTGTTGCTGATAACAAACGTGAAGGGTGCGAACTATTTCCAAACTAAATACTACTGGGGCGGAGAGTCTTGTCTCATAACCAGAAATGCGATTCCAGAAGAATCTTATTTTAATTCACATGAGTTCAAGAAAAGACACTATACCAAAGCTATGTTTCATTTGAGCCTAGTTACATAATCCAGTGCAACGAATATATACAAGAAGAGTGTTTATCTGTTTTTCGCACCACCCAATTTGGATCATTAGAGTGTCTGGTTTAGAATCCGGTCACTTGGACTGGAGTGTTTGGTATAGGCGAAATGGTCAGATGCTGGATTGAAGTCGTGCGGCAAGCCGGTTTACATGTTTTAAGTGCCTTCTTTTTGGACAGTGACTTTATAGCACGGTGTTTCAAAGTGAATAGTTAAACATTTTGGTGATTCTCTCATTCCCTATAGTAAGTTCAGGCTGAATTTTGTAGACCAATAATAACGAGGATATTCTTTTTTCATTGCATTTTTTTACAAAAAAGCGTTATGATGCTTTACAATTTTCAGGAAAATGTTTTTGCATAAATTCTTCAAGCTAAACATCTCAATAAACAAACATATCTGAAAGGTGCATGATGATGATGATGATGATGATGGAAAAAGATGAGTGATGAGAAATGAAATATTAGAGATGAGAGATAAGAGATGCTCCTAATTCATAATGTGTGATGAGAAATGAAAGATGACAAGTGATGATGATGATGATGAGAGATGAGTAATGATAGATAATAGATAAGAGGTGCGAGGTGATGTTGAGAGATGGAGATGATAGGTGAGAGACTTGGGGCAAGACACTGTTCTGGAGAGTACGTTTTCCTTCACAGAGTTGTTCGGAATTTCTCTGGATTGCTCCCGTTTATACTTGGGTGTTGCCTGATTTATCGCAAAATCAAAACTATATTACCCGATATCTCACCTTTCTTGCAGTTTTAGGGATGTTTTTGAACAAATTTTGTCGATCATTGGTGAAAATGGGTGAAAAGAGTTACTCCGATTTCTCAGAGTAACAAACGTTTGCACAGTGGTTTGTCCCTAGGTGGGAGAGGAGATATCTAAGATGAGAAATTGGGGTTGAGAATTGAGGGATGAGAGATAAGATATGAGATATGAGAGATGAAAGATGAGTGATGCGGGATGAAAGATGACGGATGATGATAATGAGATGTGAGATATCAAATATGGGAGATGCTTGTGGTGATGAGAGATGAAAGATGAGAGATAAGTGATAAGGGAAAAGAGATGATGATGATGATGATGAGAGATGAGTTACAAGAGATGAAAGATAAGAGATGAGAGGTAATGATGAGAGATGAAATATGATTATGATGAGAGATTAGATATGAGATATGATGATGAAGATAATGATGATGAGAAAAGAGGAATGAGAGTTAAGACATTAGTGATGTTAGATGGTGATAATGACGATGATGAGAACGATGAGAGATGACAGATGAAAGATGGGACTTAAGAGATAAAAGATAAGAGATAATGATGATGAGATTCCGCCCCTAGGAGATAAGAGATGAGAGATAAGAAATAAGAGATGGGAGACGATGATAAGAGATGAGAGGTAAATGGTTAAAAATTAGATGTAAAAGTGTATGTGAATATATGATGGTTAAGATTGATGATATTGTTTTCAGAACAAAGGCAGTTGTAAATTGTGCTACAATAAAGTGAAAGGTTGACAAAGTGAATATTGTTGATAGAAAATTTAAACTTTTAAAATAATGAGAGAGTTGGGCAGAAGGAGAATGCATGGATTGAGAGGGATACTGAGAAAAGAATCAACAGTGCATATGGCACTAGCACTAAACAAAGCGAACGAAACAAATGGTCACGATGAAATGAAACTCCAGCCTTGTAAAGTATTTCACGCGAGTAGGTTGCATGGTTTATATCCGTCCTCGGTGGTTAAGAGATTCGTCCAATAGACGAGTACACCTCACTGGCGAAGTTCACTCGCCCCGAGAATTTCGACACTACTATAGCGAGGTATACTCTCAAAAAAAGTTTCTCAAAGGCGTTTTTCTCGATATGATCCCAGAGTTCTCCCCAGGATTTTTGGACGTTTTTCCCGGGATTTCTAAGAGTTGGGACTTATACCACAGCTCCTTTAAGAATTTCTGCTGGTTTTTTTAGCGGAGTTTTTCCAAAAGAATTTCCCGGGATATCTTCCAGAGTTTCTCGGGAGATTTCTTCCGCAAACCCAATCAAAGTTCTCCTAAAATTCTTTTTGAGATTTCTATTTGAGCATTTCCGGGAAAACTTTCCAACAGTTTCTCCAGGGATTTTTGCGATACTTCTAAAGCAATTCTTTTTTGAGTTTATCTTAAAGTTTCTCGCCAAATATCTTCAGTAGCTCCACTGGAAGTTTCTCTTAAAAGTTCTAGTGACTAGTAACATAGAAGTCTGTTTGGAAGTTTAAAAAAGATAAATAGTGGGTCGCAGAGAAGCTTTTTCATGAGTTCCAGGGGATTTCAGACTAGATGCAAGACACTGTGCAAACGAGAGCAACTCTGTGAAAATCGGGGTTACACCTTTTCTAAATGATCGACGAAATTTGTTAAAAGACATCCTCAAAACTTCAATTTTCATTCAGCGCATGCCAAGGCGCATGCAACACTTTGCAGTTGACAATGGTGCAAGATCTTCTCTTTGGCATAAATGGGAGAAAATCTGAGGAACTGTGAGGAATGCTGATCAACAGTTCGAACACAGATTTGCTCTCGTTAGATCTGTCTTATCCCTAGGTTTCAAAGGGTTTAAAAAGGGATTTAGGGGTTCCATGAAACTTTCATCAGTTTCTTGGAACACGCCCATTAACTTTTAGGTGGTCAGGGGGCTTTCAAAGGAGTTTGAAGCAGGCTGTGTTTCAGCTTCAGGGCGTTAAAGGGAATTCCAAGGGTGTTGCGAGGGTTTTTCAGAGACGTTTTAGGGGATCTCAGAGGCATCCAAGAGCTTTTTAGGGTTATGTCGAGAGATTTCAGAGAGTTCCGGGGGTATCGAGGGTATCAAAGCTAGACTCATATCATTTCAGGGTCTCAAATGGTTCGATGGAGTGTTCTGGGGCGTTTTACGGAGTCTCAGGGGGGTTTTAGGTGTTCTCAGAAGGATTCAAAAGGGAAAAGAGATCTTTTATTGGGGGTTTTTGGGGGTTTTCAGGTGAATTTTAGAGGATTTCAGTAAGTCTCAGAGGCTCTCATGGGTATCTGACGGGGTCTCAGGTGTGTGTCGAGGGATCTCAAGGCTCAGGAGAAATTCAGTGGGTTTCAGGGACGTCATAAGATGCTCCAGGGTATAACAGGGGATTTTAGGGATTTCAGGGCATTTCAAGAGGATTTCAGTGACGCTTCAGGTTGTTCGAGAGGGTTTCAGGGGGTTCCCTGGAGTGTCAACGTTTCAGCGCGTCTCAGATAGATTCAGAGGATTGCAGGAGGATTTAAGATGGTTAGGAGGGTTTCAGGTGTACTTTAGCATTTTATGGGGTTTCAGGTACGACGTTGGAGGTCCTGAATTACTCTAAAATGCCCCTTAAACTTCTTGAAACGTATCTAAAAGGGCTTTAAACTCTGTGAAACAAATCTCAAACCCCTGAAACCCCCAAAATCTCTCTAGAATACCTCTTAAGCGCACCTAAAACTCGTTTAAATTCCAATTCAAGCCCGCTTCACAAGGCACAATGCACAAACCTCAAGATGTAATCTTCCAACGATAGTAATGATAAATAACGATACTTTTTATTTCACTATTGCTAACTTGTCATAAACCTAAAATAAGAAGACCCGGTGCGCTGATTTAGTTTTTATAATGAGAATTGTGCGCCTCGAATCATAAATAGGTACAGAAGTCGGTCATTGTGGTGGCCATTTCTAACGAGCTTAGTTTGTTCTTAAAGTACCGACTTAATGTATGCACAAAATCCCCTCTTTTTAAGCATTGCTTTAATTCATGCATATTTTGAATGTATGTACCCCTAGCTGATGGCATAAAAAAGGTTCCAGTGTCGAGTACCAAGAAAAATTCATGGAAACTCCGGACAAGAACTCTTGAAGCATTTATTAGAGAAATCCCAAGAGGGACAATAAACACAATTCCGGAACCATTTTTGGTAGGGATTGTGGAAATAACAGTGGAAGTGATCGTGGAAAAAATCTCTAAGGGAAAACTCCGGACCTTGGGGCAGGACACTGTGCAAACGAGAGCAACTCTGAGATATTCGGAGTTACTCTTTGTATCGATGATCGACGAAATTTGTTGAAAGACATTCCTAAAACTGCAATTTTCATTCAGCACTGGCAACACTGCAGTTTGACATTGGTGCCAGTTCACACTTTGGTATAAATGGGAGAAAATCTGAGGAATTGTGAGGAATTCTGATCAACACTTCGAACACAGATTTGCTCTCGTTAGATCTGTCTTGCCCCTAGCTCCGGACGATCACAGCAAGATGTCTCGGAAACAACTATGCACGAGGAATAGCCAGGAAAAACCGAAGAATGAAATCCGAGATGAAATCGTGAGAAGAATTTCAAGTAAAAATATTAACAATAACTCCTGTAGCAATCCCAAATGGATCACTGAATGAACCCCGGGAGAAATCTTTAGCACAGAGAAACAGACGTAACACTTACTACAAATTTCATTAAAAAGCATCGTCACGGAAATGTAATCGCCCAATGCTATACGTATTGTGTTTGGCCGGGCCACCACTATGTGGCGGTAGTGAGCAATCGATAAACAGGTGCAAAAACTATGCCAGCGCTGCGAGTGGTCGATCGACCAACTACTCAATAATTGGGGTTTTAAATTAAGAAAAATTTAATGATTTTTTATTTCTAAACGAAAGAACCCCTTTTTCTGAGTCGATATGATTTTTTTTCAGATTTTTAGAACTTTATTTTGGTATCTAAAATCAATTTCAAAGAGATTTTTTGAAATCACCTTTTGACAGCTGGGCAGCTGCTTGACAGCTCCGCTCAGTACAAAATGCGATGAGGGGTGATTCGACAAATCGCTCCCATACAAATTTCAAATTGATTTTTAAATAGGTTCCCGGGCACCAAAATTGATGAAAATTTGGATTTCGGCTCAGTTTGGCATACAGATTCAGAATATGGAATTTTCTCAAAACCACTAAAGAAGCCAATTGAATCAACGGTTAAAAAGGTGATCGATGGGAATCGATCAGAGTGTGACGTCTATTTCTCTGTTCCATTAGAGAAAATTAAGAATAAGCTCTGAAAAACTCTGGAAGGTATCCCGGGAACAATACTGGAAAGAATCTTCTAAGATGAAATCTCAAGGAGAACTCCGAGAACCTTTAAGAAATATCCCATGAGAAACTCTAGACATAAGTTAACGAGAATTTTGTGAAGAAATTGCAAAAGAAACTTCTAGAAAAATCCCGTAAGGATTCCTAGAAACTTTTGCGCAAAACAAAAACCTCTGGAAGAAGTTGCGGGATGAACTGCTGCAGAAAACCCATGACAAACTTCTGAAAAATCCTAGGAGGAACTCTAGTGGAGATCCCATGAATAACTCCTGTGGAAATTCATGGAGAATTCGCGGGATGAACTTTTGATAAAAGAATTACGGAACATAGTTCAAGAAGAATCCTAGAAGAAACATAAAAGAAACCCCGCGACAACACCTGAGAAGTATCCTTAGAGAAACTCCTGTAGAAATCCTAGGGGAAATCCCATGAAAGTTTATTGGTAAATACGCTGGAGGAACTCGTGCAAGGTCTCTGCGAGAAACTTCATATACAATCAATCGGCATTTAGGAATCCCGGAAGGTTCACACGGAAAAATTGCGGAAAGAATTAATGAAATCTTTGGAAAATGCACATTCCCTGAGAGGACTTTAATGTGGAATGCTAAAAAAACACATGTGAGCACAGTTCTAACCACACTTCGTTTTCAAAATGAACGTTAAAAGGAGCAATGATTGCGTTTGAGAGCACTATGTCTGTTTGTCGGTGCCTAAAGGTTAAATAATTTACCTGGATAACTTTGAAAAAGAACCTCAACATTTAAACATGCTGGTGGAAAAGTTAGCCATCGTATTTTACTCTACGCTAAAGTGTGTCACAGACCCCATTTTGTTCAATAACTTAGAAACGAGTGGAGATATCGCAATTCTGAGCCCAGTTATGGACCTTCAGGGTCTTAAAATCACCGGTTTTAGTAGAAAAAAAATCATATTATTTTAGTCCTATACAATTTTTTGACATCTTTAGGCCATTTGAGGAATCACTTAACCTAGGCAGAAACTTTAAATTTAGAGCCGTTTTCCGTGAGATGAAACAGTCCGCTCAGTAATCAGCCAAACATTTGAAAAATTGTTTCATCTCTTCGGGTCTAGAACATTGTGAAGCTACATTATTAGTCTGTTATACAGAGCCTTCAAACTCTCAGATGAAGTCATGTCCCCTAGGTCCGAATTTTATTTACGTCAATTCGTTTGGTGTCACGATACACCAAACAAAACTATGCATTTCATTACAACTAAATAACCTATCCTGCTATCATGTGCCAAATATCGAAACGATCCAAAAACTAGTGACAAAATCTCAAATTCTGCGTCGCAAAACCGTTTCCAGGATCATAAAATCCACCATCGTAAAAGTGAGGCCCCCCTAGGGCTCCCAAACAATTGAAAACCCTGTCCCATTCGATTAATGGCAAAAACCGCTGTAATAAAAAAAATCATATATTTTATGACGTCGACCTTCATTGATATTTTATGGACACGTGCAAACCACTACGACATAGAATCGTTCCCTAGATGTCCTCATAAAATTCAAATGATCGCGGTTTTTGGTCATTCCCTCAAATTTTATAGATTTTTACTAATCGTTCTCCTCATTCCTCATCCCCACACACACAGTTCACAATGCATCGGTCAGTGGGCACCGCTTTGGCTACAGCAAACCGGAACAACGGCGATGGTCCAAATCCCATGAAAGCTGCGCCGGAAAGCATCAATCGCCGATCGCCGTCACCAGCAGTAGGGTAGGTGTATAGTTCATGTTCATATGCATGCATACGATCGATACTGGATCTGGAACTCGCTCTCTAATGGGTATCTTCCTTCCATCCCCTGTTCTCTATAGGCCATTCCGCTGAACATGCCCGCGATCGAAATGGTCGGATACAATAACCTACTGCCGGGACCGATCACCTTGCACAATAACGGACATTCGGGTAAGTGGAGTGCATTGTCGAAATTGGGGGCCTCTCTCTCTCTGGGAGACCTGATTTTTTTATGATTTATGATTTTTTTTTAGAAAGAAGGTTGTTAATTAGATCATGAGGTATATTTTTCAGAAAATGTGAATAGTGAACCAAATTGATTCGCATTTTTTTACTTTTTTATACCCCTTGTACGAGATTCAGAAATTTTAGGAATCCCTAGAACAACTTTTTGTTTTGAAGTGTTCATTTTCAGGGGTGCCAAAACATTCTTTTTTTTTGTTCAAAAAGGGGCATGACACTGTCTTAACCCTTTGGAGCCGGAGGGGTCATACACGACCCCGGCGATGAAACCGAGCATAACAAACGTGTTCGACACCAGCGAGGTGGCGTCGACAGCGGCGAAAAAAATCGGCTCCAAAAGGTTAAGTCAAAAATTACAAACAATATTACAGTAGACGTTCGATAACTGCAACATCTTTACGTTTCAGTTAGCGAACAAAATTCGATAACTGCATCGTCAGACGAGCGTCAACAACCCATCAATTGACGTTAACTGAACGAAAAATTCATTAGATTGTTTATTTGGGCCTAGGGGCAAGACACTGTGCAAGCGAGAGTAACTCTGAGGAATACGGAGTAACTTTTTTCACCAATTTTCACCAATGTTCGACGAAATTTGTTGAAAAACATCCCTAAAACTGCAAGAAAAGCGAGATATCGGGCAATATTGTTTTGATTTTGTGATAAATCAGGCAACACTCAAGTATAAACGGGAGGAATCCGGAGAAATTCTGAGCAACTCTGTGATGGAAAATGTACTCTCCAGCACAGTGTCTTGCCCCAAGATTTGGGCTAACATGGCGCACCGTTTTGATGGATAGCGGTGCGATAACTGCAAATTTGTTGCACTTACCGGACTTGCAGTTAAAAAGCATTGCCGTTAAACCGTTTGCACCGACCAAACGTCTACTGTATTTAATTTAATTAGTTATTTTATACAGTAGACGTTCGGTCGGTGCAAATGGTTTAACTGCAATGCTTTTTTACTGCAAGTTCAGTAAGTGCAATAAATTTACAGTTATCGCACCGCCAAATGTCAAAATGGTGCGCCATGTTAGCCCAAATGAACAGTCAGATGAAGTTCACGTTCATTTAACGTCAGTTGATGGTTTGTTGACACTGTCAGGCGTTGCAGTTATCCGATTTTCGCTCGCCAAGTGAAACATAAACATGTTGCAGTTATCGAACGTCTACTGTAATTAAAACTGTAAAGTGAGGGTTTGGAAAAAAAAGTCCAGATGGTGGAAGTAGATTAACTCCTGATGTTAGAAAATTTTTGACGTGTTACTTTTTTGTTTTAGTTATTTCTAATTTCATAAATTCCAATCTATAAATCATAGTATAAAAGTTTTAATGTCATAAAAATGTAGAATGTTGTGCACTTTTTTTTCTTTCGAGAAAACGACTTATTAACACAACCAACATAATTTTAACTCATGTTTACAATTTCAATTCCAACAGTATCGTTATCCATACCGAAAACCGATCCGTCCAAAGGAAAGCACCCGTACGTTTTCGGCGGAAAGCTGGAGAACGAGTACGAACTGGAAGGACTGCACTTTCACTGGGGCGACAAGAACAATCGAGGCGCGGAGCACGTCATGAACGATATCAGGTCAGTATCATAATGGAATTCTGGAGTTGATTGTAGCCTTGAATAACTTGAAGTTATTTGATAAATTATTGACATTCATGGTAAATAAGCTCTAAATATCTCTTGAAAAGAGCAAGACACAAAAAAGCCAAACATAAATCAGGCCAAACATTTCAATAGGTCCTACCGGAATTTGAGAGGCTCTCTTTGTTCACTTTCTCTTTCAATTATTGCAATGTAATGGTACACTTTTCAACTATTTTTGCAGTACAAATCAAAACACAATTGTTTTGACTATCGTTCAATGCAAGGAGACTATCATAATACAAATAAACAGCAGAGATTTAACGAAAGAGAGGGAAACCAAAGAGAGCCTCTCTTCTGCAGATAGGGCCTTTAGACATGTTTGGCCTGAAAAGTTCTTTTTTAAAAACATAAATAAAAACAATAAATAAGTAGATTCAAAATGCTTTGGAGTTTCAACTAACTTTCAAGAGAGTTTAAAGCACAGACAAACAGTGCTGTCTTGGTAAAATCAGAGCTGGTTGCTCAAGCTTTTCAAATTTCAGCGCCCCCAGTGAAAATTACTTTAATATTACGCCTTATTATGAATGATTCCTCCTTCATTTTTTTACGATTTTTTCCCGTAATAGGGTCCTAAAATTAAAGACGAAATCTTGCTTATATTGAATAATACGATCAAGCATGATATTCTAATCGGAATTATACTTTACTCGAACTTGAAAAACAAAGGAATAATGAGAAAATTCGAAATAAGTAAAATGGTAAATAGTTCTACTTTGACATTTGAGGTCAATCTTGTGTGACTGAGCTCGACATTTTTCGCACTGGGATTTCAAAAATGTTTCCTATCTGATATACACGGTGAAAAAAAAATCACTCAAAGTATGTGTTATAAGCTAGGGACGGGACAAAAGGCTAAAAAAATAAAAATTATATATTTTCAACTACGGTTAATAAAAACGTCAAAAATTGAGTAAATGTGTACTCTTGAACCATATATTGTGGTTTAAAACAAGAATCCCGATAGGACTTTAGGAGCCTATTATCGTGAATGTCCTTTTTTTCCAGGATTTCCTATAATGAGATCATCATCAATTTTTCTAAAGATTACTCCGAGAATTATTTTAGAATGTATCTCTTCCCATGTAGAATTTTCTTCACGATTGCCTTCTTTAGGGATTATTTCTTTTTTCCAGATCTTCCAGGAATTTCCAAAGAGGATTCTTTAAAACTAGTTCACGGTTTTTTTAGAATTGTGGGTTTCTTTAGGAAATTCTTGCAAAGATTGCTACAGAAGCTCATGCTTATATTTCTTCATTTGGGGTTTCTTCAGGAATTCTTCTGGAAATTTCTAACAAAATTCTCCTAAGAATTTACGTAGGGTTTCTCTTTCAAGAATTTCTACCAAAAATTTCTTTGGAAGATGCAATTACAGGAGATAATTCTGAAAGATTCGGAAATTCTTCTAGGGGTTTAGAAATCCAGTTTGTTGTTTTTTTTTCAGTGGTTCTCTCAGCCATTTATTCAGAATTGCCATTAGTAATTTCTCAAATGATTGTTTTGCAAACTCCTCCAGCGGTTTCTCCAGAAGCTCCATCGGATATTGCTCTAGGTACTGTTTCCGCTTAAACAATTTCTCCAAAGATTATCCCAGAAATCCCTGTAGAAATAACTTTAGAATCTATTCCTTGTCACTCCTTGGATTTTTTTTAAAGAAATTCTTCTATGAATACCTCAGAAGATTCTCCAGTGTGGCCAAAACAATTATTTTCATTTTCCTTCGAATGAGTGTAATCAATTTAGTACCT
Organism: Aedes albopictus; assembly: GCF_035046485.1. Taxonomy (NCBI): domain Eukaryota; kingdom Metazoa; phylum Arthropoda; class Insecta; order Diptera; family Culicidae; genus Aedes; species Aedes albopictus. The sequence goes on from NW_026916558.1 coordinate 15,799, forward strand.
TTTAATTCCACCCTATTTAAAATAGGGGGAATTAAAAGGTACGAAATTGATTACACTCATTCGAAGAGGATATTCTGCTTAGAGGGTTCGAAAAGTCGGTACAAGAATTATTTTCAGAAATTTATTCAGATGCCCTCCAAAGAATTGCTCTAGGGTAAAACATTCTGATTGTGCAGGATTTTTCTATGAATTCTTTCAGAGGTGTCAGCAACAGACATTTCAAGGATTCCTCCAGAAAATCATCTAAGGATGCCCCAGAGATATATCCAATGATTTCTTCAATAATTCCACTAGACCATTTGTCTGAAATTTCTGCAGACATTTGTAAATGATTCCTTATGAAATTCTGATACCAGTTTCTCCAGGTTTTACTCCATAAACTTTTCTTTCCAGAGTTCCTCCAGAAGGTCTCATGACTTTTTTTTCTGGGAAATAATGAGGTATCCTATGTTTTTTAGGTATTTTCCCGGGCATTCATCCAGGAATTGTTCAAGAGATTGCTTCTGGAATCTTAACCAGGAATCCTTTCAGAAAATTATCTAGGAACCTTTAAAACCACCAGAAGTTTATTTTAGGATATTTCCTCAGGAATTTCAGGCCAAACATTTCAAGAGGTCCTATCTGCATTTAAGAGGATCTCTTTGTTTACTTTCTCTTTCATTTATTGCAATGTAATAGTACACTTTTCAACTATTTTTGCAGTACAAATCAAAAGACGATTGTTTTGAGCATCATTCAGTGCAAAGAGACAATTATAATACAAATAAACAGTTGAGATATTAACGAAAGAGAGGAAAACCAAAGAGAGCCTCTCTTCTGCAGATAGGACCTTTAGACATGTTTGGCCTGATTTCTTCAGAAATTCCGTAACGGACTCTTTCAACAATGCTTCCTATTTTTATGTACTCTCTGGAAAAAAAAATCTGAAAAAAAACCTGGAGAAGCATTTTAAACAATCTGCAGGTATCTCTGAAAGAACCCCAGGAGATATTTCGTTTCAAATCCTTGTAGGAATTTCTGCAGGACCCTGCAAGAATTTCTCAAGAAATTCTAGAGAAAAATCTCTACAGGATTTTTAAAAGAAATTTTAAGGGAAATTTTCAAATAACTCCATGAGAGAAGTCCCTCGTAGAAATTCCCCAAAAAAACGACAATTTCTGAAACTCTGGTGACATTTTTCAAGGACTTCGTTGATGGAATTTATGAAAAAAAAAATCCAATTGAGTTCTTGTACAAATCTCAGGAAGTTATTTTAAAAGAATATCAGAGAAATCTCAGGATAAAATTTTTGAATGAATCCTAGAAGGGATTTCTGTAGAGTTTCCTGGATAAATTATTCGAGTAGCTCCTCGGGAAACCCTTTCTGGAAGTTTTGGAAAAGTTTATTGAGGAATTTCAAGAAAAAATCAATTGATATAATTTTTAGTGAATTTTCTGAAAGTATTCTTGGAGCAATCAGAGGACGTAATTCCGGATGAATTCCTGTGCGAAAACCTAGGAAAAACGCCCAGATAAGCCTCTGGAAATATTCCTTGGAAAAACTTTAAACTATAATTAAACGAATTCTTGTAGTCATTGATATGAAATTAGTATTTCATATCAATGACTACAAGAATTCGTGGATTCCTTAAAGAATCGTTTGCGAAATTCTTAGAGTTAATCTTAGAAGAAATTCCTCAGAAATTTTTAACGAAACACATGGAGGAATATCTGGAGGAAATCCTGAAGGAATCTTTGAATGGAGTCCTGCAGGTATTTCTGGCGGAATTCCTGCCTGAATCAATGGTAGTAGCAATGCAAAAATCTTTGAAGGAATTCCTGTATAATTTTTAGGATGAATCCCTGAAGAAATTCCTGAACACAATCCTGTGGGAATTTTCAATGGAATCTTTAGTATCAGAAGGAACCCATGGAAATTGTTTGGGAAATTTCTACATACCCAAACACTTGAGGAAATATTTGAAGGCAGCTGTGAAGATTTTTTTTGAAGAATTCCTGTAAGAATTTCCGAAGAATCCTCCGGAGGAATTTGTGTCAATTTGGTAGATTTTAAGACAATCCCAGGAGTATCTTCTGAATTCGTGAAAATATTCTTGGGAAGGTATTTTAAAAACTTTTGCAGAGATTTCTGAAAAAAATGCTAAATTCCTGGAATACCTGGCTGGAGTCATTTTTTTGGTATTCCTAAAGGAATTTAAGGAATTATTCTTTGATGAATCTTTGATACAACACTGTTGCGATACCGCAAAAAATTTCTCATAATAGTTTTTGAGGAATTCTTGGAAGTGGCCGTGAAAAATTTCCTGGAGAAGACCCCATAACGAGTCTTGGCGAAATGCATCGAAAAGTTCCTGGTGGAATGCTTGAAAAAGTTATTGATGAAATCATTGGATGATTTTTTGGGAAAACTATTGCCAAAACGTTTGGAATAATTTCTCATGAAATTACTCCAGAAATTCTTGGAATAACTTGGAATAACCATGCAAAAGTTCTTGGAAAAATGCATGAAGAAGTCTTCGAAAGATTTCATGGGAGACAAATTTGGATATCACATACAGGGATTCCTAGAGAAACTGTTTGGTGAATTTTTGGAAAAATCCTCGTAAGAATTTCCGGAATCTCTTAAGAGGAATCCATGGGGAAAATCAAACTTGTTCTCCGAGAAACCTCAACCATTTTTGGGGAATATTTCGAGGGAATTCCTGACACAATTTTAACAGAAAATCTTGGAGAAATTTTATGATGAATTCATTTAGAATCCATGAATAATTCATTGGATGCTCGGAGGAACTTCTGGAGCCCCCTGCAGGAATGCTTAGAAAAATTCCTCATGAGACTTCCTAGGTCATTCCTTGGAGGATTTACTAGAGGAGTTCATAGAAAAAATTCTTCATGATCTTCGAGGAGATTCGTTGGAAGAAGCCGCGGTAAAATATAATACGTGGAGGAATTTCCTGAAGAAGTCCTAAAAGAGCCTTGTAGCCTCGAAATCTTGTAAAGTTTTCCGAGGGATTTCCTAGAGGGTGTCTTAGATTTTCTGAAAAAAAAAATGAGCTTGTTAAGAGTTCCTGAAGAATGCTTGAGATATTCTGGGAACATTATACTGAAGAGCTTGGGGCAAGACACTGTGCTGGAGAGTACATTTTCCTTCACAGAGTTGTTCAGAATTTCTTCGGATTGCTCCCGTTTATACTTGGGTGTTGCCTGATTTATCGTAAAATCAAACCAATATTACCCGATATCTCGCTTTTCTTGCAGTTTTAGGGATGTTTTTCAACAAATTTCGTCGATCATTGGTGAAAATGGGTGCAAAGAGTTACTCCGAATTTCTCAGAGTTGCTCTCGTTTGCACAGTGTCTTGCCCCTAGCTGAAGAGTCATCTGAAGAATTCAAAAAGGGGATTCCTAGTGAAATTCTTGAAAAAAATATGTACAAGATCGTTGGAGTCATTCTTAGATTATTTTTTGAAGAAATCATTGCGGAAATGTTGAAAATGAATTGAAGAAAATCCTGCATGAGTCTTTGGATGAATGGTAGAATTTTCGGAAGAATTCTTAGATTTATTTTTGGAGCAGTTGTTAAAGAAATTCTTAAAACTAGAGGAACACGGTATTCCTAGGGGCAAGACACTGTGCAAACGAGAGTAACTCTGAGAAATTCTGAGTAACTCTTTTCACCGATGATCGACGAAAATTGTTGAAAAACACCCCTAAAACTGCAAAAAAGGCGATATATCGGGCAATATTGATTTGATTTTGCAATGAATCAGGCAACACTCAAGTAAAAACGAGAGCAACCCGGAGGAATTCTGAGCAACTCTGTGAAGGGAAATGTACTCTCCAGCACAGTGTCTTGCCCCAAGTACCTACTCTCTGTCTAGAGGTACTCTAGAGAGCACAAGTGGAAGTGGAGTACTGTTTCTGGGCCCATAACCCAAGGGAATTTGCAGTGCAATAAAAAAGCGTGTGTTTTGAACGACACGTTCAACAGTTCCTCACTTGTATGGAGAGAAATAGATGTGACGCCTTTTGACCTTTTTAAAAAAAAATGACACAATCTTGAACTTTTCTTCACATGTACCTAGCTAACAAATTCCGATTGTGCACTTTTGAGGCTAGATTCATGCTCTTACATTTCGCTTTACTAGTATATTACTAAAAAGGTTATTCTAAACAGTTCAACTCTCAATTCCACCAAAAAACGACCATTAATTCAAATCCTCCATCAAACGGTCCATTTTGACGCTTCGACAACCGAGAATGGCCGTATAAAAGTGACATTTATTGACCTTTCTGTCGATAGTAAAGCAAGCCATTCCGGCGGCGACGTGATCCCTCCTCTCCAATACACGTGGGCGGAATTTGGGAAGGGACAGGAGTGAGCGGCGGAAATTCTAAACGACCCGAGCGAGCGTGATCGTTTTGGAGAACAGGCGCGCGGGCGCGATCAGGTGAGCGCGTTCCGAATGAGAATGAGGCAACACCTGAAATGGGTTGTTTTATGAGCTATCTGATGGTTTCGAATTGAGTGATGGCTTTTTAATGGGACTACGGTAGAAATACATATTACTGCGATTTTGTACCTTGTTAGGTTTTTAGGATTGTCTAGACTATAGAGAACTTATTTTTCCTGGAAATTAGCAGACAGTTTGACAACAAACGTTACATTGATGATATGTGGACCAATTGAATTTAGCAAAGTTTACTTTTTCATATCAGGTTGAGTTATTTACATACCATAGTAAATGTTTAAGGCCTAAGACAGTTTTGTTAACGAAGACTTGAACGAAGATTTACCTGCAAAGAAATTTAAAAAATAAAACAATAAGTAATAGTATCTGATACGTAACAAACCCAATATATTTTCGAAAAGAGTTGCAACAAACTGATAAACTACATATCTATATTTTTAATATATTTTTAAAACTTTTTTCAGATATCCACTTGAAATGCACATCATTCATCGTAACAGGAAGTACAAATCTGTCGGAGAAGCTCTCGGCTATTCAGATGGTCTAACTGTCCTTGGTTTCTTCTATCAGGTATTGCAGAAACATACTTTAAACCAATAATTTTACTTGGACTTGTGCCCTCCTAACCCCACAGGTAACCGAGCACGACAGTCACGAGATCGCCTCTCTGATGCGAACCTTCCCCATGATCGAGGAGTTCGACCAGCAGGTCCACTTGAACCACACGTTCACACTGAACTCGCTGCTGGGCGATTTGGACATGACCCGGTTTTACACCTACAAGGGCTCTCTAACGACGCCGCCGTGCTCCGAGGCGGTCACGTGGATCCTGTTCCCGGAAGTGCTGGACATTTCCATTACGCAAATACGCCGCTTCCGAATGGTAAGCATGCATGGTTGGGCGTCGTTGTCACTATGTGCGAAATGATCAGGGGATCATGCTTCCTACCATATCATTTTCTCCGTTTTAATTTCTTTTCGTAAAAATTTTGATAAATTTAGTTCTGAATAGTGTCCCTCCCCTTTCAATGTAGCCATGTTGAATTGAACATCTCTAAAAATGAACTTTTCAAGAAAAGTTCATTTCTTGAGATGTTCAATTTTCCTGATTCACGTACGAGGGGCAAACAAATGTCACAAAATTTTTTTTTGTGACATTTAATAGGCCTTTTCAGTTGACAGGTCCGTGTATGCCACTGTTTACAACTGCCGAACAAAGGCGCAAACGCTGAACTGTCATTTTCAAAGGAGAACTTTCAAAGGCCTCCAAAATCAGCTGATTTTAAACGTCTTCTGATTAGGCCTATGTTTTCTAAAAATTCTACACTAAGAAAAATCCGCATCTAATTTCCACGTGCCCACGCATAGATTTTTACAATCTCCCGATATCCAAATAGATAACCCACAACGACTAAAATTATCCTTTCCAACCCTTCCTTAGCTGGACACCGGCCTGCACGGTTCCCCCATGGTGGACAATTTCCGGGCCCTGCAACCCCTGGGCAATAGGAGAATTTTCGTCCGCAAAGTGAACGCACGCAACACTGCCCTGGACACGCTGCGCAGCGAAATCGACCACACCAAATGGGATTGGGTGTATTGACGACCGCGGATTGACGGAAGCAGCTTTTAGCAGAGTGCTAATCAACAACTACTCTCTGTATAGGAAAGCCACGGCTCAATGATATTTTGGCTTAATTTATTGAAAAACACAGACGCACGAGGAGGAATGGCGAAACGGTATGGGAAGAAATGGTGACATTACCAAATAATATTGGCGAATATGAAGTGACGAGTGCGTTTGCAGCGCATGTATAGATAAGTAAATGTAGGTCATATGAATGTACTCAAGTCCATGTTTTAGTAATAAAAGTGTCTTCATTGATAGTTCAGAGCTTCAGGCTCACAAACCACGCAAATAAAAAATGAATATTTATAGTATGAAGTATTAATACGAAGGAATAAAGAATGCGCATATGCCATTTTGAAACAGTACTACTGTTGGCATTACCGTATTAGTAGTCATTGAAAGACGATGGTTATTGTGAAATTTTCTGTTCCTCGATAAAACCGGATTTCATAGACAATAGAGCCCTTCCCAAGAAACCACTGTGCTGAAGCCTTATTGCATGCAGATATACGGTGTATTTAAAGCAATCATTACTTTAAAGTGTGTTAAAGTGGAAATGGCAATTATGCGACTGATTTAAGATTATGCCAGTATAATCGTAATTTGATTCTATAATTGCCCATTTTCACTTTAAATCAACCTTAAGTTTGCATGTTAAGTAATGATTGCTCTAAAAACACCGTATATCTGCATGCAATAAGGCTTCAACACCGTGGTTACTTAAGGACAGACTTGTTAGAATCCCAAAATGGCCGCCACAATGGCCGACTTTGGCACCTACTCACGATTTTGAGAGCACAAATCTCTTCGTAAACAACATCAGCGCACGTGATCTTCTCATTTTAAGCTTATTACAAGTGAGCAAGATCAGAATAATCAAATGCACTGTTGTTTGAAACTTGCTTCATGAGATTTGTGCATATGAAGTTATGATGCACTGTTGAAGCGGGATTTCAAGACGTTTGTCCTTAAGCTCTATCTAGATTCTAGGTTTGAAACATGGCACTAAAGTGAATATATGATGACTGCCAGTTTTCTCCTAAACCGGCTATTACATTACAATCCATAGAAAATGTAATTTAAAAGATATTCTGAATTGTAAATACAAAACTTTTGTAAATGTTGGAGGCAATCTCGAAGAAATTCTGACAGCATTGCGAGAAATTTTGGTGAACAATCCGTACGAAACCTGAGTATTTTCCCGGAAATTCCTGCAATGATTTCCAAGGAAGAAAATTTGATTAGGTTTTTGGAAGAAAATTTATCTTTTTTCAGAAAAACTTTAGTAAGATTCTGGTGAGAATTCAAGCCTAACTTTACCATACACCGTATGTAACAAATGTAAACAAAAAATAGATTTTCACATGAGGCGCTGCATTTCGTTGAGGACTACTTGTATTACTCGCCTTTGAGGATGTTTTGTGAAAAAATACCCGGATTTTTCACGTTTCCGAACTAGTTTCCGAAATGCTCAATGTATGAGTTACTATGGGAACTGCGAACTTCCCCTCCGATTTTCTCCGTTCGTGGATTTTGTTAGATACGGTGTTTGGTAAAGTTTGGCTTGAATTGTGGTAATTATTGTTTATAAACAATAATTCGAATGTTTGTACATTCTTGTGTTAGGTATCTTCATTCCTGTTTGGATTCCACTAGGAGTTTATTTTGTGATTCCTCCATGAGCTGCTTGTGGGATTCATCTAGGACCTTGGGGCAAGGCATTGTGCAAACGAGAGCAACTCTGAGAAACTATGAATTACTCTTTTTTTCATGGTTGACGAAATTTGTTGGAAGACATTCCCAAAACTGCAATTTTCATTCAGCAACACCTAGCAACACTTTTCAGTTCGATTTTGGTGCCAGCTCACACTTTGGTATAAATGGGAGAAAATCTGAGGACTGTGAGGGAATCTGAACAACATTTCTAGGGGCAAGACACTGTGCAAACGAGAGTAACTCTGAGAAATTCTGATTAACTCTTTCCACCCATTTTCACCAATGATCGACGAAATTTGTAGAAAAACATCCCTAAAACTGCAAGAAGAGCGAGATATCGGGCAATATTGTTTTGATTTTGCGATAATTCAGGCAACACTCAAGTATAAACTATTGGGCTGAGCTAGCAGAGAAATGAGAACGCAGGAATTGATTTGCTAACATAAAACTAATTTTATTAACCTTCCGTAACTCGCGCGGTTGGCTACCCAGTCCTCCTCTCGTGGTGCACTGACACTCCTTCCCAGAATCGAAGCACTTACTGCAATATCCGGTCTGGCACAGACCGCAATGTACAACAACGCTCCGACAAGGCTTCTGTACTTCGATGCATCTTCAAGAGATGGACTTTCACCACTGGCCTTCGTGAATCCTTCTTCCATCGGAGTTTTCGCCGACTTGGTATCACGAAGTCCAAATCGCTCAGCCACACGGTCGATGTAGCCTTCAAGGGAAATTCCGTAATTGCCTTCATTCCGGATAATCTCCAGTCCCAGAAAATAGTTGAGGTCTCCAAGATCCGTCATCTCGAATTCCTTCTTCAACGCCTTATAGATTTTCTCTATTTCTGCTTCGCTTTCACTGCCGACCAGAATATCATCGACATAGACGAGCAGATAGACACGCTTTCCGTTGATGACCTTCGTGTAGAAGCACGGATCTGCCGCGCTTTGCTCGAAACCTAGCCCTCGGAGAACGGAATGTAGCCGGTGGTTCCAGCATCGGGCCGATTGCTTCAACCCGTAGATGCTCCTCCTTAAGCGACAAACCAGTTCCTCTTTGCCGTTTACTTCGAATCCAGGCGGCTGCCTCATGTACAGCTCTTCTTCGAGCTCACCGTAAAGATAGGCTGTCTTGACGTCGAAATGCTTCAGGATTAGCTTCTTCTTGCTTGCTACCGCCAGGAGCGTCCTCAGCGTCGTTTGCTTGGTCACAGGAGCGAACACTTCATCGTAATCCTGCCCAAACTTCTGACTAAAGCCCTGAGCCACCAGCCGCGCCTTGTACTTGACCACCTTTCCGGCAGCATTCCGCTTCAACTTGTATACCCAACGACATCCAACAGCTTTGCGGCCGTCAGGTAGCTTAACAAGATCCCACGTTCCATTGTCTTCATGAAACTCCATTTCAGCTTCCATGGCACTTCTCCACTCGGCACGGTTCGCACCAGTCAACGCTTCCTTGAGATTACTCGGTTCCTTCGGGTCCTGACCCGACACATCAGCTGCAGCAAAGATCTCCTCGATTAACCTTCTCGGTGGAATACCTTTCGTTGTTCGTGACGAACGCCTTGAGATCTCATCCAACGAGAAACCATGAAAAGATGAACCCGCATCAGACGCATTTCCGTCAAATGACGCATCAAGATTCAGGTTCGATTCGTTCAGCTCCTCCTCAGATTCAGTCCCGTCGTCCACTTCAACCGGATTCAGGCCCTGCTTCGAAGTCGATCCTAGAGAGAGTACCACCGTCCTTTCCTCGGCCACGTCAGGAGAAGCTTCCTCCTTCAGCGACGTCGACGATGACGATGAAGGTTCCGCTTCAGCTTCAAGTACCCGCTTCGAGTCACTCGTGCAACCAGACTCCAAAAACTTTGCGTCTCGGCTGATTGCAATCCAGTCGTTCTTCGGATCCAGAAAACGGTATGCCTTTCGCCCTTCTGCGTACCCGACGAAAATCATCTTCTTCGCTTTCTTGTCTAATTTCAGCCGCTTTTCCTTTGGCACATGGACGTATGCTTCCGAACCGAAAGTTCGCAGGTGCGCGTATGACGGCTTCTTTCCACACCATAGTTCATACGGTGTCTTCTCGACGGCTGACGAAGGCAAGCGATTCTGCAAATAGTTTGCAGTGCAAATCGCTTCGCCCCAGTACTTCTTGTCGAGTCCAGACTCTGCCAACAAACACCTCACCATTTCCACTTCGTACCGGTTCTTACGTTCCGCCTTCCCGTTTTGTTGCGGCGAGTAAGGGGCAGTTTGCTGCAGAATGATACCGTTCTCCGCCAGGAACTTCTTCAACGACGCACCGGAATATTCACCGCCTCCATAAGTACGAATCACTCGCGGAGCGCGCCCGAACTGGTTTTTCACCATCGCACAATATTCCCGAATTTTCTGTTCAGTGTCCGACTTTGCTTTCAAGAGGTAAATCACGGTATAGCAACTAAAATCGTCCACCATCGTCATATAGTACCTGTATCCACTAGGAGTCGGTTTCTCCATCGGACCCCCCAAGTCAGAATGCACTAAGTCCCCCACAGCTTTCGATTTGCTGAAGGACTCTTTTGGAAACGGTATCCGACTCATCTTTCCTTCACAGCAAACACCACAAATGTCCTTAATGTTACATTTCTTCATTTTCAGCCCGAAGCCAAGCTCTTCCCGGACGATCTTCAAGATTGCTTCACTATTCCGATGTCCAAACCTTCGATGCCACAGGTGCTCACACTGCTCCGGATGCTCTGCCTTCGTCGCAAGTGCTTCCTGCGAGAACTGCTTCAAGCGGTACAAGCCACCGCTACGTTCACCAACCAGCATAACGTCCTGACCTTTCAGCACTTCACACCCAGCTCGGTCGAATAAAACCTTGTATCCCAAGTCACAAATTTTACTAACCGATAGCAGGTTACCGGACAATGACGGAACATGGTACACGTCCTTCAGTGTGACATCCATCCGAACACCCTTGCCAGTGACCGCCACCAGCTTTCCGCTGCCAGCACCACTCGATTTGATCTTCGTTCCATCCGCCAGACAGATTTCCGGCTGCTTCGCTGAGTCCACGTCCTTCAGGAGATCATCGTCACTGGTCATGTGAGACGTAGCACCGGAGTCCAAGTACCACCGGTTTGCGCTAGAGGTCGTCACAGCCATGAGACACATCTCCATTCCGTCCGGGACCTCAGCAGCCAGATTCGCCTTGCTATCCGCAGACTTCTTCTTCTCAGGCCGCTCACTAGACAACTTTGGACAGTCTTGCCGGAAGTGACCTTCTTCCTTACAGTTGTGGCACACATACTTCTTTTTCTTCTTCTTATCCGTCACTTTGGACTTAACACTTTTCATAACTTTCTCCCCGCCGTGCACACTACCGCCGTTGCACTCCAAACGACGACGCCACTCTTCCCGCAACTTGCTTTTCACGAAATCCACCATTAGTTCATCGTCCGGCTTGTTTTCGATCACGTTTATCAAGCTGCCATACGATGGCGGAAGGCTCGACAAAATCAGCGCCATGAAAACCCGATCCTTCAGACCCTCCCCCATCACATCCAAACGATTTTGTAGATCCGTCATTTCGTTCAAATGTTCGGGGAGATCGCCTTCTTCCGACAGCCGCAAGGAACACAGCTTTCGCAAGACATGAAGTGTAGTCGATAGCGAAGATGCCTCGTGAATCTGCTTCAGCGAGTCCCACATCTCCTTCGCTGTCTGCTTCCGGATGATATGCACCAGCTGGTTGTCTTCAACCGCCAGGCCGATCATTGCACGGGCCTTTCCGTCCTTCTGGGACCAGTCCGCCGTCGGCTGCGCTGGCTTCGGGTCGTTGACCACCGTCAGCAAATCCTCCTTCACAAGCAGAAGCTCCATTTTGAATTTCCAGATTGCGAAATTCTGGTCATTCAACTTCTCCAACGAAACTTTTGCATCCGCCATCTTGTTCTCACACGCGACGCAAATTTTCCGCACCGAAAAGAACAACACTCCACGGATCTAATTTTCACCAAATGTCCACAAATCCGTACAAATTCCGCGCTCCGCTGGGCCAATAACCTGTTGGAAATAAAAAACACAGGCGAGGCTTTGTTCTCCAAACCCAGGCACTGACTGATATCGCTACCAGCTCAGTGCCTCTCCTTTATTCAATCTAGGTATAACATATTTACAATTTATTTCCATTTACCTACCAGTTGATACCTAGCTCTCCACTGAGCTGTGTGATGCACCTCCAAGGATGTACCTACCATTCAACATAAACGGGAGCAATCTGGAAAAATTCTGAGCAACTCTGTGAAGGAAAATGTACTCTCCAGCACAGTGTCTTGCCCCAAGCAACATTTCGAGCAAAGATTATCTCTCGTTAGATCTGTCTTGCCTCGAGTCTAAGACTTTTTGTAATTCCTCCAGGAGTCTGGAATGCTTTCAATAGTTTCTTCTGTCATTCCTGCAGTTTTTAGTGTGATTCCTCATGGAGTGCCTTCTGGGATTCCTCCAGGAGCTTTACAAGAATTCCTTCAGTTCACCGGCAAGTTCTCTGGGAGTTTCCCGAGAACTAGTCTAGGTGCTTCTCGGGCGTTCCTCCCTTGGGGCAAGACACTGTGCAAACGAGAGTAATTCTGAGAAATTCGAAGTAACTCTTTTCACACATTTTCACTAGTGATCGACGAAATTTGCTGAAAAACATCCCTAAAACTCCAAGAAAAGCGAGATGTCGGGCAATATTGTTTTTATTTTGTGATAAATCAGGCAACACGCAAGTATAAACGGGAGCAATCCGGAGAAATGCTGAGCAACTCTGTGAAGGAATATGTACTCTCCAGCACAGTGTCTTGCCCCAAGGTTCCTCCAGTAGTACCCGGATTTTTTTTCTCTCGATTTGAAATATCCGAAAATTCCTCCAGAATTTCCGTGAAATTCACTTCACGAGTTCCTCAATGGATTTTTTTCAGGAGATCTATGGTGATCCTCCTGGAAATCCGCCAGAGTTCCTCGGGAATTCCTTCTAAAGATCCTCGGTAATTCCTCCATCAGTTCTTCGGGAATACCTGCAGGAGTTTTCAGGTAATTTCTACAGAAAGTTTATCTTGGAGCTCCCAGGGAATTTCTCCAGGATTTCCCTGGAATTCCTCCAGGAGGTCCACGGAAATTCCTGCAAGAGTTTCAAGGGAACTCCTCTAGAAGATCTTCGGGAAATATTCCTGGAGATCTTTGTGAATTCCTCAGAAATCGCTCTAGGAGACCATGGGAATTCCTTTAGAATTCATCGGTTACTCCTCCAGGAATTCCTTGGGAATTCTTCCATAAGTTTTCCGTCAACTTCTTCTGGAGTTTCCCGAGAATTCCACGAGCAGTTTCTTGGGATATCCTCCAGGTGATACTCGGGATTTTTTTAGGAGTCCCCCGGAAATTCCTCTAAAAATTCCACGGGAATTCCTCCAGGAGATCCTCGGGTATTCTTCCAGGTGTTCCTAGGCGAGTTCCTAGGGAATTCTTCCAGGAGATACGCGGGAATTCCTCAAAGAGTTTCTAGAGAATTCCTCCAGGGGATCTTCGGGGATTCCTCCAGGAGATATTTGGCGAACTTCCACAGAATTCGCGAGAATTCCTCCAGGAGATCCTCGGCATTTCCAATAGGAGTTACTTGGGAATTCTTTCAGTAGTTTCGCAGACATTCCTCCAGGAGTTTCTCGCGAATGCTTCCAGGAGCTCCTTGAAAATTTCTCCAAGAGTTCTTCAGGAATTCCCCCAGTGGTTCATCCAGGAATTCATCCTTCCAAGAACTCTTTAAAGAGTTTTTTTTGGGAATCTCTCCAGGAGTTCATCGGGAATTCCTCCAGGAATTCTTCGGAAACTTCTCCAGGAGTTCATCGGAAATTCCTTCAGAAGATCCTTGCGAAATCCTTTGGGAGTTCCTCAGGAAACCCCACAGGAGCTCATAGGGAATACATCCATAAGATTCCCGAGAATTTCTTCAGGAGTGCCCCGATAATTCTTTCAGGAATTTTTGGATGTTCTGCCAATAGTTCCTCGGGAATTCTGCCAGGAGTTCATTGGAAATTCTCCTAGGAGTTCCTCCAAAATTTCTGCTGACATTTGTAAGGCATTCCACTAGGACTTCATCGGGAATTCCAGTAGATCCTCGAGAACTCTTACAGTAGTTCCTCAGGATTCCTTACAGGAAATTTCTCCAGGAAAATCTCGGAAATTTCTCTAGCATTTTCCTTGGTATTTTCTTAAGAAGTCCTCCTGGGGATCCTCGGGAATTGGGTTTTTAAGGGGTGTCCGGATTATTTTATAATCGGATTCTCCGCCCAAAAATTAGTCGAAATTCAAAATTTCATAATTTTAGAGTCCAGAAACTATTTTTAAAATGCATTTAAAGTTTGTATGGGGAAAATTTTTTGTTCGGGTCGAACTGTCACTTTATCGATTGAACTTTCATTCTATCCACGAAAATTAAAATGTTTGTTAATTTAACCATCAAAACAAAGGTATTGGAATCCAATAAAATCACGTTATACTCCGAAAAATGAGCTCTTTCGATTAGGATATAGAAAATAGCAATATTTTATTCACTAAACAACCCAATTCCTCCAAGAGATCTACGGGAATTTCTTCAGGAGTTCCTTGGCAATTTCTCCAGTTCCAGAGCTAGGGGCAAGACACTGTGCAAACGAGAGTTACTCTTAAAATATTCTGAGTAACTCTTTTCACCAATGATCGACGAAATTTGTTGAAAAACACCCTCAAAACTGCAAGAAAAGCGAGATATCGGGCAATATTGTTTTGATTTTGCGATAAATCAGGCAACACCCAAGTAAAAACGGGAGCAATCTGGAGAAGTTCTGAGCAACTCTGTGAAGGATAATGTACTCTCCAGCACAGTGTCTTGCCCCAAGTTCCAGAGTGTGTGGGGAATTCTTTCCGAAGTCATCGGAAATTCCACCAGGAGTTCATCGGGTATCCCTCCAGGAATTCCTTTAAGAGTTTCTCGGGATTACTCAAGGAACTCTTGGAGGAATTCCCGAAGAACTCTTTAAGGAATTCTCGAATAATCTCCTGCAGAGATTTTCAAGGAACTTCCGGAAGAATTATCGAGGAACTCGTGTAGATGATTCTCGAAAGACTCTTGGAAAAATTCCAGGACCTCCAAGAGGAATTCCCGATGATTTCCAAAAGGAATTCCTGATCAACTCCTGAAGGAATGGTCGAGAAGCTCATGGGGGAATTTCCGAAAAACCCCAAGAGGAATTCCCGAGAATTTCTTGCAGACATTTTGAGGAACAGTAGCAGGAACTCGTGGAAGAATTCACGATGAACCCGAGGAGCTCCTGGAGGGATTCTCAAAGAACCGAAAATCCTAGAGCAGTTCTTGAGGAACCCCTGGAGGAATACCAAGGAATACATGGAGGGAAATCTCGAGTCACTTCTGAAGTAGCTGTAGTACCTGAGAATCTCTTGAACAGATTTCCGGGGTACTCTTGGAAGAATTTCCGAGGAGCTCATATAGAAATTCTCGAGGAACTCCTGAAAGAACTCCCGAGGAACTTTTAATTGAATCACACAATACTGAAAATTCTTGCGAAATTTCAGTACAGAAAACTTGAGGAAAGACACTGTGCAAACGAGAGCAACTCTGAGAAACTAGGAGTAACTCTTTTTATCCTTGATCGACGAAATTTGTCGAATGACATCCCAAAAACTGTAATTTTCATTCAGCACACGAAACACTGCAGTTTGACATTGGTGCCAGATCACTCTTTGGTATAAATGGGATATAATCTGGGGAACTTCCGAGAATTCCGAACAACATTCCGATCCGAATGCAGAATTTCTCTCGTTAGATCTGTATTGCCCTGATAAAAAGTATCATAAAAATACGATAAATTTTATTGTTACAACACCATTTTTTCGAAAAATATTCACCATTAAACATATTGTAATTTACACAACACACTCACCATCACCCCTATTGTTCTATACCATTCGGTGAATGGTAAATGGCACTTTTACAATAAAAAATGGTGGTCGTTATGTATCTTAACCATAAAATTTTGAGAAAATTTTCATACACTTTTTCGCGAAAAACAATAGAATGTATTGTGTTTTTATGAGACATTTTTAGGGCAATTTTCAAAAGATAACAATATATCTTAATGTTTTTTCATTGTTCTTACAATACAAATACAATTGATTGAATGGCGTCAAACTTGGGGCAAGACACTGTGCTGGAGAGTGCATTTTCCTTCACAGAGTAACCCACAATTCCTCTGGATTGCTCTTGTTTTTACTTATGTGTTGCCTGATTCATCGCAAAATCAAAACAATATAGGCCTTGACAGCGCCGCAGTGCTGCCGCCTGGCGGGAGTCGTATGGCAAACGTGAGAAAAAACGAGACAAAACACGTTTGTTTATACTTCTTCACGCACACGATGACAGATACAAATGGGATTTCCCATTGGAGTGAGTGCATTTTTGCTGCCGTCAGAGCCAATTGCCCGATATCTCGCCTTTCTAGCAGTTTTAGGGGTGTTTTTCAACAAATTTCGTCGATCATTGGTGAAAAGAGTTACTCAGAATTTCTCAGAGTAACTCTCGTTTGCACAGTGTCTTGCCCCTAGGCGTCAAATGAATCGTTGTTACAATAAAAATACAATAATATTTGTTGTTATTTGTAAGCAGTTTTCGCTTTTAAAAGTCCATAGAATTTATATTTCCCGCTAACATTTATATCCAGCATTTACGAGCACTAACGTCCGCCAGAATGATATGCACATTTTATGATAAGAATCAAACACTCTGATGTATGTCTGGTATGTATTGCTTGGCAGCTGTTGATAAGATCTATCTTCAATCTTTTCAAATAACTGCCAAATATCACAAGTCAGACCTCAGGTCGTATGATCCATACCATAAATCGTTCACAATTCATGTGGCCATTAGTATCTGTAAATGCTGGAGAAAAATGTTACCGAGAAATATGAATTCTTTGGTTTTTCAAAGGTGAAATCTGTTTACATAACAACAAATATTATTGCATGTTTATTTTAACATCGGTTCAATTGACCCCATTAAACTAATTGTATTTGTATTGTTATCAATGGCAGTTTACTATTTACTAGATTCCTTTAATTTATTGGAAAACATTAGAAAAATCATTGTTCATCTTTTTCTTGTCTTAACATCCTCACTTGGCTAAACCTTGGGGCAAGACACTGTGCTGGAGAGTACATTTTCCGTCACAGAGTTGCTCAGAATTCCTCCGGATTGCTCCCGTTTATACTAGGGTGTTGCCTGATTTATCGCAAAATCAAAACAATATTGCCCGATATCTCGCTTTTCCTGTAGGTTTAGGGGTGTTTTTCAACAAATTTCGTCGATCATTGGTGAAAAGAGTTACTCACAATTTCTCAGAGTTACTCTCGTTTGCGCAGTGTCTTGCCCCTAGGGCTAAACCTGCTTTTCAGCTAGTTTTCTATAAGTACTTCCTCAGTTATTTATTGAGAGTTTCCTCTGCCAACACGGCTTGACGTCTGTCAGTTTTAGCGAATAACATTCGATAACCGAAACATCTACTGTACACAAATTTAAAACGAATACTATAAAAAATGTGTCAAGTAATTTTGTATTTGATTATACAAACATGATCCAAGCAACAATAATACTTATTGTTATTCATTTGTTACAAATTGTTTTTAAGTGTAATTGAGAAATAAACTCTTTTTTAATAAAAAGTCCATGAGAACTTTGCAGGCACTTTTGCAACTATTTAAAAACAACTTAAATTAATTTTTATTGATAGTAACTTTAAATTATTATAGAACTATATTGACAAACAATCGAATCAATCAGTCACTAATAAAGCTAATGTTCACTAAGTGAAGTCTTATTGTACGAACTATATGGGCTTGATTTCTATTGTTAAAAGTAACAATATATCTACTATGTGTTTTATTGTGAACAATAAAACCAGTCATTTGTTAATAATATTTACCATGTAAAGAATGGTATTTTTTTATCCGGGTGCCCTTCGCATCTGTCATCACTGTAAAAGCCTTAAGGCAAAAGGCAATGAACTTCAATTTGCGTCGATTTTTAGTTCTTTGTAGACATCCCTCGAAAAATGCAGCTAATGAACACAAATTGTAACATCATAGACGAGTGCACCGATGAACTGAATTCATCGCGGTCCGAGAATAGGCGAGTGCACCGATGAACTGAATTCATCGCGGTCCGAGAATTTTGACACTACAGCGGGGTCGTTCCCAATCAGAATTGTTCTATTCTGATTGGAAATCTTTCACTTCTGATTGGATGCGACCCCGCTCTAGTGTCAAAATTCTCGGACCGCGATGAATTCAGTTCATCGGTGCACTCGTCTATTTTGACACTAGAGCGGGGTCGCATCCAATCAGAAGTGAAAGATTTCCAATCAGAATAGAACAATTCTGATTGGGAACGACCCCGCTGTAGTGTCAAAATTCTCGGACCGCGATGAATTCAGTTCATCGCGGTCCGAGAATTTTGACACTAGAGCGGGGTCGCATCCAATCAGAAGTGAAAGATTTCCAATCAGAATAGAACAATTCTGATTGGGAACGACCCCGCTGTAGTGTCAAAATTCTCGGACCGCGATGAATTCAGTTCATCGGTGCACTCGTCTATGGACTTATCCATCGATGAACCGAATTCATCGCGGTCCGAGAATTTTGACACTAGAGCGGGGCCGTTCCAATCAGAATTCGACGATTCTGATTGGAACAGACCCCGCTCTAGTGTCAAAATTCTCGGACCGCGATGAATTTAGTTCATCGGTGGATAAGTCCATCTTCGAACGATGCTTTGAAAAGTGAACAGTTACTGCGGTGTGACGGGTGTTCATTCAGTTCCAAACAAAACAAAAGCGCTGTCAGTCACGCACTTCTCCGCACTTCTCCGCATTTTCCGCGGCAGGTTCCTTTTTCCCTCCGCGATTTTCCACGTTTTTCCTCGAAAGTTACCCTGGTAACCGGTCGGTACCCGCGAGTGTAATCACAAGCAATGCGTCGATCGCTTCCGGTAGCTTCGTCACCGTCGCCGCATCAACAGCCCCAGCAGATTCTCAACTACACCATCGCGAGTGACATCCAGTTTAGCAGCAGCACCAGCAGTAGGAACGGCACCGGTGACGCCATGAACGGTTCCGGCAGTAGCAACAGCAACAGCTGCTCCCCGTTTCTCCTGCATTCGCAGCAACAGCAGCACCAGTATCTGTCCTACCCGCTGTTCGAGGGTCCCTTCCAGGTTATCGAACCGGGAAGCGACATGTACATCGAGATGGATTCGGACTTTGGACTGGACGGCAGCGGACTGTTCGATGGGAGCCGAGTGATGGAACAGCAGGAACTGTTCATCTCGGAAAATGGGATTCCGCAGGAAGTGCTGGAGGATGTTTTTCAGCTGGATGATGACATCGAAGCTGCGGGAGGGCTGCTGCCGCAGCAGTATCCTGTTGCGGCGGGACTGTCGATGGCCGAATACGAAAAGGACCTGGTAGCGGAAATGGAGAAATTGTTCCCGTCGCCGGTGGTTGCTGTAGTGGCGTCGGCGCAATGCGCTCCTCCGGTGTCCAAAGGGAGTCGACTGATGGAGGAACTGGTGAGGACGGATTCTCCGGAACTTCCGTGCTATATGAATGTGCAGCTGAAATCGGATGGCAACCGGAAAGGAAGGAAGGTAAAGCCTGAGGGGTGTCTAAAGAAAATAATTCAAAGAAAATCCACATTGTCCCTTGAGCAATTTGTTTCGGTTTTAAACAGGTTTTGTATACTAATGTCCGTGTTTCAAAACTTTTCAGTTGGAAACAGCGCCACGTGACGTCCAAAGGGGCCTTCGATGCGTGGAATTGACTGACGGCAACGGAACCACTTTTAAAGCCAATTACTTTCACCATCCATCTACCGAGAAGCAGTCGAAACCCGCTCCACCGCCAGTCAAGAACACTCTCCAGCACCGTCGCGTAGTGGAACTGCTTCAATCGCCTCCGCTCCGGAACCTGAGCCCCGCAATGGCCAGTAAGATCGAGTCGCTGGCCAGTGGCAATCGTAACGTCACTCTCACACCGGTTCGAAATGGTTCCACACCTCCGCCTAATCCTCCGCGTCCCAATTCAACAACCATCGTCATCAAGACCCCAAAGAGGACCATCGGCTCCAGCGGAACCCCGATGGAATCGGCCCCCGCTCCACCGCCACCAACCATGGGTTTCCCCTTTCCAATGGCCATAGTCAAACAGGAACCTCCAGATGACCATCCTTCACCACCAACAATCCCCCTGGAAAACACTCCGATCGAACTCCCGGTCATCGTGCCGACCGCCATGGCCAGCAAACAACCCCGGAAGCAAAAGCTTCAATCCCTGTCGCAGTGCGACATGGTGTTCAAGGAGGCCATCACTCCCGGTCCGAGTTTTCCATCGACGATCGCATCCAACCGTCGGATTGCGCAACGTCCGGTACCTCCTCCGCCGCTTCCATCTAGCCGTGGACCACCTCCGAACGATTTCGTCACCGTCACGATCAAGGGTGAGTACACGCGAACCGTTACGGTTAGTGAAATTATTGAAAGCATAGTTGATAAGCAGTTTCAAGGGTGAGGGGATCACTACTCAGTATGTATTGGTTTAGATGGTAAATCTTTATGTTGTTGGTAGATGCATATTGAATCAATTTACCCATCTATTCTTCAAATCTTTGCTTTTTGAGGTATCAGCCTTTTCAAAAATTCTTTAACTACATCTTATATACTTCATTGTTATTTCTTCTTTCTATTTTTTAATATTTTTCTCGAACTTCTACCTTTTATGTTTTTGATTTTTCTACGCATTCATATTTTAGATTTTTTTTACTTCATTGTGACTTTTCAAAATCTTGCAACTTTTATCAGTAGACAATCAGTAGACCGTAGTTTGGACTTTGTAGCATTAGTTCACAAAATAGTTGTTGAATATATTTCCTCTTCAGGTTTTCTCTCTACGTTTGTTAGTTTTATTTCTTATGATTGGCATTTCAAGTTAAAAAGTAGCTTGGCGTTCTTTTATTTTATTTTGTTTGATCTGCAAATTCTATTAATTTTCATCCAGCCAACGTACATTTTCCACCTTCGAAAAAGCACAAAAATGGCCATAACATTTTTGTTTTTCGATGGATTTCGATGAAATTTTCACAACTTTCCGAAAAACTTCTAGTTTATGATGCCAGGGACATGGGTGCCTGGTCCACATGATTCCGGATTGTCTTAGGGACCAAAATTGGCCACATACTCTGCGCAACGTATATCTCAAGATCCCGATGAGGTAGAAGTATAGTGTCTTTGGCGAAATTGTTCAGCAGGTAAAGAACTAACTGGCAACGGCGACATTGATTCGCGATTCGGCCGCTAGGCGGCGCCAGTGTCAAAAATGTTCAAACCCTCGTATCTCAGAAACCTGATAAGATAGAATGATGCTGTCTTCGGCAGAGTTCTTCAGCAAGCTCAGAACTATCTGATAGTAAAGTCTTTGGTTTGGGATTTATCCGCTAGGAGGCGCCTTGTGTCTGAAAAATTCAAACTCGTATATCTCGATACCCTAGTGAGATACAAGCATGCCGTTTTCAGCAAAGTTGTTCAGCAGGCTAAGAACTATCTGGCAATGACGTCTTTGGCTCGAGAATCGTCCGCTAGGTGGCGCTAGGGTAAACAATGTTCGAACTTCTATATGTATCTCAGAATCCTGATAAGATAGAATGATGCCGTCTTCAACAAAGTTCTTCAGCAAGCTAAAAACTGTCTAATAGTTGAGTCTTTGATTCGTGATTTTTTCGCTTGGTATAATCTTTAAATGTATAATATTTAAATACGTGTATCTCGTTACTCTAATGTGCTAAAAGCATGGCGTTTTCTGCAAAGTTGTTCGGCAGGTTGAAATCTCCGGGGGTTCTTTTGAAATTCCTCCGGGAATTTTTAAAGGAAATCTTCGGAATTTTCTCAGAAAATCCTCTGGGAATTTCTCCAAGTATTCCTATAAGAATCCCTTCAGGATTCCCTCCAGGAATTCCTCAGGAAATTCCTCTAAGAATTCCTCCGGTAATTTCTCTAGGAATTCCTCCGGTAATTTCTCCAGCAATTACTCTGGAAAATTCTTCAGAGAACCCTCTTTTCTGGGAGATTCCTCGGAGAAAATTCCTGGAAGAATCTCTGAAGGAATTTCTGGAGGAATCCCCGGGAGAATTCCTGGAGAAATACCAGAAAAAATTCCTGGAAATCATCCCGGAAAAAGTCCTGAAGAAATTACTGAAAGAATCACCGGAGGAATTGCTGATGGGAGTCCTAGAAGAATTCCCGGAGAAATTCCTGGAAGAAGTCGTAAAGAAATTCGTAGTTGAATTTGAGGAGAAATTTTGGAAGGATTTCCTGAAGAAATTCCTAGAGGAATTTCTGGAGAATTTCCAGGGAGAATTTCCAGAGACATTCCCGGAGGAATTCCTGGAGATATTTCCAAAGAAATTCCTAGAAAAATTCTCAGAGGATTTTCTGAAAAAAGTCACGGAAGATTTCCTGAAGGAAGGCTTCCTGAAGAAATTCCCAGTGGATTTATACTGTGAATACTCGGGAGGAATCTTCGGAGGAAATCCTAAGGGAATTAATGAAGAAACTCCTACAAGGTTCCCTAAGGCAACTCCTGTAGGAATTTCTGATTGAGCTTCTGGAGAAATCTCTGATGTAACTTCTGGAGGCATCCGTGAGTCTTCCTGAAAAAATCTCAATCTCAACCTACAATCCAGGGAGCGATCCCTGGAAGAATTCCTAACGGATCTTCTCGTGAAATCCCCTAAGGAATCCTGAAAAAACTCTTATATAGGAATCCCTGAACTTCTGGGGTAATCCCTGAATTTCCCTGGAGGTATCCTTGGATCTTCGTATAAGATTCTCTGAAGAAACATCTGCAAGAATACCTGAAACTCCTGGAGAAATCTCTGATGCAATTTCTGGAAAGATCTCCTGTATTTCTAAAGGTACTTCAGAAGGAATCCGTGCAGGAACTCCTAGACTAATTTCTAAAGACCTCCTGCAGGAACTAATGAAGAAACTTCTCACGGGAATCTTGATGAATATCCAGGTGGCATTTATGAATCCTCCTAAAATAATCTTTAAAGGGACTTCTGGAAGGATACATAAACGAATTCTTGTTGAAATAGCTTAGGGAACTTCTGAAGTAATTCCTAATAAACACCTGGAGGCATCCCTGAAACCTGCTGGAGCTATTAGGGAGATCCCTAAGAGATCACCGAAAGAACTTGTAGAGCAATCCTTAAAAGAACTCCTGAAAGAATCTCTGAAAAAAAAATTCTCTAGGCATCCCGAAGTATTTCCGAATAAATTTCAGGAGGGATTCTTGAACAAATTCCAGGAATTTCTGAAGGATCTCCTGGAGGAATCTCTGAGGAGACTCCTGGACTAGTTCCCAAAGGAACTCCTGTAGGAACTCCTGAAGGAATCCATGAAGGAACTCTCAAACTAATCTCTGAAGGACCTCCTATGAGAATCCCTGAACGATCTTCTTCTGGATGAATCTCTGATGTATCTCTAGGAGGCATCTTTGAATTCTCTAAATGAATTTCTGAAGTTACTTCTGTCGAGATCTTCCTGAGAGATCTTCTAAAAAAATCATCCTGGAGGCATCCCTGTAGAATTTTCTGGAGGAATCCTAGGAGGATCTCCTGGAGGCATCACTGAATCCTTCTGGAAGAAAAAAACTTCTGGAGAGATGTGAATGTGTGTTCTAAGAGTTGAGAAATCAGTTATTGTAATTAATACACAAAAAAAAAATTAAAAAAAAAATAAAAAAAAAAGTTATTGTAATCAAACTTTTATAATAGTGATCGTGAGATTTTTTTTTATCTCAACTTTATGTAAACTTAATTTTATTTGTGCACTGATCACCGGCGTGAAAAATGAAAATCGGCGGCGTGACAAACAGCGGCGTATGGCGCACCGCCGATACCTCGGTCGGCGTCGGCGTGAGACAAAAAGTGTCAATGGCGGCGGCGTGGTAAATTGACGTAATTTTTTAATTACCCTTATGTTATAGCTGACTGACAATGCTATCTAGTGCACAGTGCAGGGATAGGGTGCGACTCAAAACTCTTTGCGTGCCGCACACGCTGCTACGAGACAGCACAACAAACCAGAAGGAGACGAGTATGTGCAATCGGTTGTGTGTAGCTCGCTTACTTTGCCGCGCGCAGGAGCTCTCCTCCCGAGCAGGGAATGAGAACAAACCTATAACAAATTGATAACTCATTTTGTTATTGATAACAAAATGAAATCAAAATAAGTTTTCTTTTTGAATTGTTTTTATTTAATATCAAATTGAGATATCATTTTGTTATCATTTCAAAAACTCTATGATAACAAGATTTGATTTCAAAAATCCAAAAAAGGTTTAATATGCTTTATTAATATTAATTATATTCACAAAATATTTGTTAAATCTACCAGAGTATTTTACTTACATATTGACACAAAATTTATAATTTGCTGATTCTGGGTAATGGTCATGCTAATGATTTAAATTGGCTTGAACTTTAGTAAGTCTTTTTAGTGTGACTGGATATTACCGACAGGATTGTTCTCTTCGTTATGAGGGGGTATTCATCGGCCAAGTTGCCTGAAACTTGGTTGTATAGCTTGTTTGGGAAAGATTTAAGGCTAACTTTGAATTCAACAGGTTTCAAAAAGCCTTCCATGACGAAGAGAACAAAACTACCCAGAGTACAAAAGTTCCCAGATATCAATTATTTCAATCTAAACATATTGCCAGATATTTTTAAATTTTTAAATTCTAGGCAAATGAAGTTAGATATGGCCAACCGAAGTAATTCACGGTCATTCTTTTATTGAAGGTCACATATTTTACCTTTATAAAGTATTCTCGCGCGAAAAAGGATTCATTGTAGCTCCGTACCAAAATGATGAATCTCGTTATGTTTGAAGTTTTGAAAATAACACAGATATTATTCATACACTAGCAGTCCCGACAAACGTCGTACTGCCTGCCTACTCTGTTTTTTGACATACGGTTCCATGAGGAAATGCCCCTCAAAATGGAATTTCTGATTTTGCGTTTTTCTTGCCTTCCCGGTCACTTTTCCTAACTTTTCCTCCGAACACGTCGGAGCCCTGGCGGAATGCAACAGTGAAAGAATCATGTCGATCTGCTGACCCGTTCCCGAGCTTATTCGTGACATACAAACACCATTCCATTTTTATTTATATAGATGAAAATGATGAATGCCATTTCACTTATTGCTATGCCAAACGGCAGTTTTACCAATCGATTATTATGCCAGATTATGCCATTTCGCCATTATGCTAAAAGACTATGCCAAACGTTACTATGCCATACCCGATAGAATTATTGTAGTAAAATATTTTTCCTATCGGATACTTTATTTTTTCAATGTCATCATTTTCCCCGGGTAACGAGGGCAAAAGCTGAGAAGCCGAATGCGACTCAATTCGTTGCTCGATGTCAATCAATTTGAGTCCCGATGCCTGTGGCTCTGGGATATCGTGAACATCTCCCACATTTGTTTTGCTGCAGTGCATATAATCAGAAGGAAAAGCTGAAATATAATTACATATACAAAAATATTAACCCTCGAGCGAGCCCTCGAGCGATGTACAACATGTTGAAAAAATCTCGCTTTTTGTACTCAGCATTAGCGTGGTGCTGACGCAGGTAGTCAACCGCTCGAGTTACGGAAGGTTAAAGGCAGTTGTCCTTTGACTCCAAATTTACTTTTCTTTGTCACTTCAATGTCCACCATTGATCTTTTAGTTGAATCATGGTGTAGTTATGCTGAGGATATTATATCCGATTTCCATACAACTTTTCTTCGTTTAGGCTCCAAGTTAGAAATCAGTAACAAATTTTGAAAACGACGTATAATCAATGCTACACCATTGATTATACGTCGTTTTCAAAATTTGTTACTGAAATGACTGTTGATGAAATGTTAATGTTACAATCGATAATACTACGCCATTAATAGGTGCCATATTCTGATATGTTTTCAATCAA
The DNA here is from genome assembly GCF_035046485.1 of Aedes albopictus. Taxonomy (NCBI): domain Eukaryota; kingdom Metazoa; phylum Arthropoda; class Insecta; order Diptera; family Culicidae; genus Aedes; species Aedes albopictus. The sequence continues at coordinate 41,722 of NW_026916558.1, forward strand.
GAGATTCTTCTAAATTTAAAATAAAATCTAATTTAAATTTTTACTTATTCATGTAAATTAATGCCTAATAAAATATCAAAACGAATACTAAATTTGTTATTAATTTTTAGTTATTACCCTTCAGATTTGATAACTCCCTGAGAACTGCATATGATATCAAGTCGTAAAATGTAGATAACAAAATGAGATATCTATTTGTTATCAATGAGAACTTTTTTTTGATTTCAATTAGATATTCGAGTACATTATTTTGTTATCATTTTTGTTATGTTAACACTTAAGTCATACAAAATGAAAACTCACTTTGTTATCCAAATTCGTGATATCAAAATAACTCAATTTGTTTTCAATTAGTTCTCATTCCCAGCTCGGGCTGTCTCTCACGCTTTGTCGTATGCACACTCTCGGTGCTTGTCTCCGTGCTTCGCACTTGGCTTGATACTACGCATGATTGGGAAAACTTCGAATCAAACGACCTATCACTTGTCAACCCTTAACAAGCTTAACAATTTTGCCGAAAACACAAACTCTTCAATTAATTTATTAAGTGATTTTTTCTGTTTGGTGACAAGCAAAGTCCCAAGCACCGTGCATTACTCCCTGCGCCGTAGAGCTTGTGCTGCGGTTTGTCGCTCGTACAATTACGAAAGCTCTCACTCATACGTCTCTTGTCTCTCGGCAAAACGGGAGACAAGCACTTGCGATTGTGTGAAGCACACGCTTTTTTAGCACCGCACGGTGCATGCCGCCCTGACAGTAAGTTGTTCTGGAGAAAAATAGGTTACAATGAATTCTTTTTTTTTTTTTAAATTACGATAGGGTATTGGTTCCATTATTAAGCATGTGGTTCCCATTTTAATCCCACGAAAAACAAAGGATCGCAGCGCTGTTTGTTTTGTTTATTATTTTTGTATTTTTTGTTAGAAGTGAGCACCCATGAAAACAAAAAGAACGGAGTCAATCGGTGCCGTAATCGCTTGTTTTCGAATAGGATGAAAATGGGAGCATGAGATTACTGATGGCACACAAACCCTATTCAAAAAAGCTATAAAAGAAAAGTCAAAAAAGTTTGTCACCCTAATTTTATGAAAGTACTTCAAATTTGCAAGCAAAAAGTACTTCGGTAACATTTTCCTAAGATGCACCGTTTAGAAGACATTACTGATTTAATATTGAACTTTGACCCTTTTCGAATGTACTCCGTGTTTCTCCAGTTTCAATAGTATTTTTTCGGAAAGATTGGAAAATTTTGAGTTAAAATGACACTGATTTCCACGTGAAACATGGTCTTAAAACTTTTTTGCCGGTATTCTGTAGCTGAGTGCTTTCTACATGATTCCGTTCCTGGCACTTCGGAACACGTGACCCATACGATTCAGCCTTGCGATTCTTATTTTGTTGTTTATGGTTCGCCCATCCAGTTCTTGCGCAGCTATTGCTTGGGGTGGACGCTCAGATAAAATATTATCTCCTGGGCGCCCATTAAAAACACCACCCCCGGCGAAGACTGGCGCTTGAGCCTAGCTATTTAGCACTGTAGTTGGAGGAAATGCCAATTCAGAACTCGTAGCTTCCGGGAAGGTAAGCCCAGCTCCCTGGGTTAGTGGGTTGGTGTCAGGCTCTGCGAGCCAGCTAGCACCGGAAAATCAACAAGAGAAGAATGCGAACCGATACCAATGGCGACGACCACAGCGACGAAAAGGGACTTGCGATTGGAAGCTCGGTACGTGGAACTGCAGATCTCTCAACTTCATCGGGAGCACCCGCATACTCGCCGATATACTGAAGAACCGCGGGTTCGGAATCGTAGCGCTGCAGGAGGTGTGTTGGACAGGATCTATGGTGCGAACGTTTAGAGGTAATCATACCATCTACCAGAGTTGCGGCAACACACGTGATCTGGGAACAGCTTTTATAGTGATGGGCGACATGCAGAGGCGCGTGATCGGTTGGTGGCCGATCGACGAAAGAATGTGCAGGTTGAGGATCAAGGGCCGTTTCTTTAACACTAGCATAATAAACGTGCACAGTTCTCACTCTGGAAGCACTGATGATGACAAAAACGTATTTTACGCGCAGCTCGAACGCGCGTACGACCGCGCGGCCCAAACCACGACGTCAAGATCATCATAGGGGATCTAAACGCTCAGGTAGGTCAGGAAAAGGAATTCAGACCGACGATTGGAAAGTTCAGCGCCCACCAGCTGACGAACGAAAATGGCCTACGCCTCATCGATTTCGCCGCCTCCAAGAACATGGCCATTCGTAGCACCTTCTTCCAGCACAGCCTCCCCTATCATTACACCTGGAGATCACCACAACAAACGGAAACGCAAATCGACCACGTTCTGATTGATGGACGACACTTCTCCGACATTATCGACGTCAGGACCTATCGTGGCGCCAATATCGACCCTGATCACTACCTGCGCCCAAAACTCTCCGTTATTAACAATGTACAGTGCCGGCGACCGCCACGGTACAACCTAGAGCGACTGAAGCAACCGGATGTCGCCACCGCATACGCGCAGAATCTCGAGGCAGCGTTGCCGGACGAGGGTGTGCTCGATGTGGCCCCTCTAGAGGACTGCTGGAGTACAGTCAAAGCAGCCATCAACAACGCAGCCGAGAGCACCATCGGGTACGTGGAACGGAATCGACGGAACGAATGGTTCGACGAAGAGTGCAGAACGGTTTTGAAGGAGAAGAACGCAGCGAGGGCGGTAATGCTGCAGCAAGGGACTCGACAGAACGTGGAACGTTACAAACAGAAGCGGAAACAGCAGACCCGCCTCTTCCGGGAGAAAAAGCGCCGCCTGGAAGAAGCGGAGTGTGAAGAAATGGAACTGCTGTGCCGTTCCCAAGAAACACGGAAGTTCTATCAGAAGCTCAACGCATCCCGCAACGGCTTCGTGCCGCGAGCCGAAATATGCAGGAATAAAGACGGAGGCCTCTTGACAGACGGACGTGAGGTGATCGAAAGGTGGAAGCAGCACTTGTTCATCGACTTCAAGGCGGCATACGACAGTATCGACCGCGCAGAGCTATGGAGAATCATGGACGAAAACGGCATTCCTGGGAAGCTGACTAGACCGATTAAAGCAACGATGGACGGTGTGCAAAACTGCGTAAGGGTTTCGGGTGAACTATCCAGTTCATTCGAATCTCGCCGGGGACTGCGACAAGGTGATGGACTCTCATGCCTACTCTTCAACATCGCTCTGGAAGGTGTGATGCGACGAGCCGGGCTCAACAGCCGGGGAACGATTTTCACAAAATCCGGTCAATTTGTGTGCTTTGCGAATGACATGGACATTATCGCCAGGACATTTGGAACGGTGGCAGAGCTGTACTCCCGCCTGAAACGCGAAGCAGCAAAAGCGCCATCCACAAATTACGTAACGCTCGGGGAGGGGGGGGGAGTACGGCCGAGCGTTACGGCCCATACAAAAATTTTCAGGTTTTCATACAAAAAAGCGTTACGGAGGGGGAGGGGGGGTCAAAAATTGTCGATTTTAGCGTTACGTAATAAATGGATGCTGCCAAAGGTGGGACTGGTGGTGAATGCCTCAAAAACAAAGTACATGCTGGTAGGCGGAACCGAACACGACCGGATCCGTCTGGGTAGTAATGTAACGATAGACGTGGATACTTTCGAGGTGGTGGAGGAATTCGTCTACCTCGGATCTTTACTGATGGCTGACAACAACGTAAGCCGTGAAATTCGGAGGCGCATCATCAGTGGAAGTTGGGCCTACAACGGGCTCCAGAAGAAACTGCGGTCGAAAAAGATTCACCCACGCACCAAATGCACCACGTACAAAACGCTAATAAGACCGGTGATCCTCTACGGGCACGAGACATGGACCATGCTCGAGGAGGACCTACAAGCACTCGGAGTTTTCGAGCGACGCGTGTGTTCAGGACAACGGTGTGTGGCGGAGACGGATGAACCACGAGCTCGCTGCACTTTACGGCAAACCCAGCATCCAGAAGGTGGCCAAAGCCGAAAGGATACGGTGGGCAGGGCACGTTGCAAGAATGCCGGACAACGACCCTGCAAAGCTGGTGTTTGCAATTGATCCGGTTGGTACAAGAAGGCGTGGAGCGCAGAGAGCACGATGGGCGGACCAGGTGGAGCGTGACCTGGCGAGCATTGGGCGCGACCGAGGATGGAGAGCGGCTGCCACAAACCGAGTATTGTGGCGTACTATTGTTGATTATGTCTTGTCTTAAATGTGATGTTGAACAAATAAATGTAATGGAGTGCTTCGAAATTTGCGGCACAAGAGGCATACGCAGGACTGCCAGGATGGCCTCTATAGTCAAATGGCAGCGCGCGTGGGACAGTTCCACCAAAGGAAGGTGGACCCATAGGTTGATACCGAGGGTAGATAGTTGGATTAATAGGCGCCATGGGGAAGTTGCATTCCACCTGACACAGGTCCTTTCAGGTCATGGTTGCTTCCTGTTGTGGTGGTGTAATACCACCTTTTTGAGAGATGAGTTACTAACGAGTAACAAGTAGTAACCCAGATGCAATGATGTACCGAATAGGAGAAATAGAAATGTTTTATCTGTTGACTGAAACAGACGTGTTTTATTTAGATGCCGTTCCGTTGTTCTTTTTTGAATTATAACACTTCCGACAGCATCTACACCGTTTTGAGCATGCGCATTCTCCCGAATGCCCAGTGTGCAATGGTCCAGAGGATGTGTAGGGATAAGTTTGGCTGGAACGCCGTTTCAACGGCTATCACCCATATCGTCTGGGAGCTACAGAGGAGGTGGCGCGTGGACTCGGAGAATGGCTAGTTCAGATGCAGTACAAGAGGTGGTCCAGGGGTTCGGAGTCGGCTTCGTAGGTCATACCGGTGCCCTGCGGTCAAGATCGACCCTTACAGCGATTAAGTGGACACGGAGAGGAAGTCCCGGTAGCGGTGCTGTCGTGGTGTCGGTCTACTGGGTTGTGTCCGAGCCCGCGGTTGGAAAGAGGTCCTCGGTAAGGGCCGAAGCAGGTACCCGCAAGGCTAGGCGGCTGTTAACCCTAAAGGTCGGTAGTAAAACCGGTAAGTCGGAACCCAGCCAGGCGTCCCGGAAGGACGGGAAGTATCATCAAGACTCCCAAGTACTCGAAGCGACACAAAGCTCATGGATCTAGGAGCCGACGCGCTCAGTATTAGACGTACTTGTACAGGTGATATGTTCTTCGAGCTCAAGCGCTACAACGAACGCAACGGCACTGCCTACATAGGTCTGGCGGAAAACTTCCTTGACGAGGGTGTTGAGCGTTTAGGTGGGGGCTCTTACAGCGGAGGCGACTCTGAAGGTGAAAAACCTAGACGAGATCACTAACGCTCGCCACGGCACTGTGGCGACAGGTCGAGGTGGAGGTGGCCACTGCATCCGTTCGGTTTCGGAAGCGCTCAGCAGGTACACAGGTTGCCTAGGTTAGCTGTGGAGGACGCTAACGAGTTCGTTAAAGTGAGCTCAAGGTTTTTTTTTTTTGGAACGGAAAACCTTCATTCTGTTTATCTTATTCCCGTCATACTAAGCAAAAGCATCGACCAATAATAAGCGAGTTCATTCTTGCACCTCGCCCAATCCCTTATCTCCAATTTGTTTTCATTGACTAGTAGGTTATAACAGGTTATATCTTTTGTTACAATACTCGGATCGCTTTGCGGTCCTCGACAAACATTTTCAGGACATCCTAGGCTATACTCTTACATCATCGGTTACATACTTTTAGAAGAATAAGCTTTTAGTGCGGCAAAGTAAAGGGATACTTTACTTTTGATGGGACGACCTAGCTAGTGTTACTGATACCTGATATGAACCTGGAATGCTGCAGCATCGTAATCCGGGTGGTTATCCGGAATGGGCAAGACATAAACGAGAATGATTGCCCGTTTGTAGGTTCAATCCCTGGTACGGATGCTGACGACTCGGATGAGCCCATTGCTGCCCGGGAATACTTCAATAACGCGATCGAAACACCTTTAGCGGAGGAAGGTTGACTTCACGGATCAACGCCATCATTCCAAATGTGGATGTTATCACGTTTCCGTGTACAATTGATTCGTTTTTGTATCCCTAATGAATATTCCGTCGGTCATCGTGTTGATAGGCGAAGGAGATATTCTTAAATTAGCTACCATTGCTAAAATGCATCAGCAAAAGTGATTGCATCCGTGGTGACAAAGTTGGAACGTTCGGCAGAACCGAGTATGACGGGGTTCGCGTAGGAAATCTACCTGAGATCTTGGCTAACGGCTGACAACAACGTGAGATGGGAATTACAAAGATACATCATCCTTAGGAATCGTGCCTAGAAGAAACCTGCAAAATGTTTCCAGTGGCATCTGGAAACATTTGAGCGGTTTTGAGATTTGAGTAGCGCCTCAAAGAAACTGTTGGACGAGCATAATTTGAGCATACGCTTGATAAGTTTTATCGAAATTTGCCGACAAATAATAAAGATAATTACAGAAATGCAATGGACTTTTTATTGAAAAATGAAGTATTGACTCAACAAATCCTTCAGCTAACTATAGTATAACCAATTGTTCTGACAGTATATAAAAGTAGTTAGATATATGTGAAACTTTTAATTCCAAGCGTAATTCGCATACTTAAACGAAGATTTCTTTTCGTTTTTAGATGTCAATGACACCAGCAGTGACAAAAACGTCCAAGCTCAATCTCGTCCCGCGACTCCACGCGCCTCGACAAGTAAATCCTCACCGATTCCATCTCCGAGCCAAGCTCGTCCACCACCAGCCAATTCTTATCCATTCAAGAAACGCTCTCTGGTCACGCACTACCGGGTTCAAATGACGCCCGATCGGAAGCGTATTACCGGCCAGCCGGTAGAATCAATAGAAATCTTGGATACCTCCGAAGAGGAACAGGAGGAAACCAACGAATCCAGCACCGGAACAGCCACCGCCCCTGAATCGGAACCCGAGGACGTCCCTAAGCCAAAACTCCCAGGAAACACCGAATCGATCCAATGTCCCTTCTGCTGCAAGGTGTTCTTCGCGTCTCACATGCTAATGCTGCACAGCCAGAACTGTGCCGACGCTGTCCTCTTTGGGAACTCACCTCCGAAAAAGCAACCATCCAGCAGAGGCAAAAAGCCATCGAAGACAGGCGAAAGCCTGCTCAAACCTTCCTCCGAAAAAGGTCCGAAACCATCGGAGGAGCCGTCCCAAACCAAGCCCACCCAAACAAAACCACGGCCACCACCGTCGCAGCCGGAAACTGGAACCAACCGCAAGCGCTTGTCCCATCCGAGGACCTCGATGCATCTAAGCATCGAGATACTGCCGACGGCCTTCAGCATCGAGAACCTGCTGTTGTGCGAGGTCTGCAAGAAGACATTCCGCAGCCAGGAGCACCTGGATGTTCACCGGAAGATCCACACCACGCCGACGGTGTGCAACTTCTGCAAGAAGAAGTTCCACGAGAAACCAAGGAACCACAGCTGCCAGGAGATGAAACGTGCGGTAAGTGAAGGTTTGTTTTTTTAAGGGGTTATTTTCACATAAAATATGCTTCTTCCTTTCAGAAACAACAGTGGAAAAAAGAAAATTGCTAAGCTTAAAAACCGATGGAGTTATAATTAGGACATAATTTGGGAAGGGGCATCGATTTTGTTTTTGGATTATTAGTTTATGCAGCCTCTGAATTTTGTTTCGAAGATAAACGTGAAATGTAAGGTTTAGCTGAAGTTATAAGATATAACATTCTGAATAAGACATTATCAACAATCATGGGTTTGTCGCTTGAATTTTCTACCCATCGCATGCAATATGATCATTGGCCAGTTGGCCACTGTGGAAGTTCTCATAGAACACTAAGCTGAGAAGTCCCATTTGGTACTCTTTTGAGCAAAATTTGTTCGCGTACTACATTACCGACATTTCTGACGACACCTTTTGCTGTGTATATTATTTTTATTGACTTACGAGCATATTTGAATTATGGAAAATACTTACCATATTTGTACAACAGTTATTTGGATCTAACACTCACCTGAAATGATAGAAAAGAAAAAAATAGTCTTATTAAACACAAATGTTGGTTTACACTAATCTTCCACCTTACGCCTGGCATCCACGCACCAATGTGTGAACCCTTTGCCAACCATATCCCGCCAACACTCCGACATCCGCATGAATTTGTGCAGACGCAGAGGTATACCCTATATATTAGGTCTGCTGCGGTTACGAACGATTGTAAGCGAGATGAACCAGCCGAGGGCTGAAAATCTCAATAGTAAAGAAAAATAATAATAATAATAACGATTGTAATCATCACTTCCTTCCCCTTCCCCACATTGACCTGCAACCCGACGTGGCAGGCGCCATTGTCGCCTTGAAAATAAAAGAACGCTCACACACTAAAGCTGCCTGCTTTCTCCGGCACATATCTCATTGGTTCCTTGTGTGAGTGTAGCTGGTCTGGCGATACTGGAGTAGCATCTACGGGCGGGCAATCAAGCTCTCAAACTCAAGCTCCTTAAGGGTCTTCTTAACCGCATCTGTCTGTCTGTCTGTCTGTCTGTCTGTCTGTCTGTCTGTCTGTCTGTCTGTCTGTCTGTCTGTCTGTCTGTCTGTCTGTCTGTCTGTCTGTCTGTCTGTCTGTCTGTCTGTCTGTCTGTCTGTCTGTCTGTCTGTCTGTCTGTCTGTCTGTCTGTCTGTCTGTCTGTCTGTCTGTCTGTCTGTCTGTCTGTCTGTCTGTCTGTCTGTCTGTCTGTCTGTCTGTCTGTCTGTCTGTCTGTCTGTCTGTCTGTCTGTCTGTCTGTCTGTCTGTCTGTCTGTCTGTCTGTCTGTCTGTCTGTCTGTCTGTCTGTCTGTCTGTCTGTCTGTCTGTCTGTCTGTCTGTCTGTCTGTCTGTCTGTCTGTCTGTCTGTCTGTCTGTCTGTCTGTCTGTCTGTCTGTCTGTCTGTCTGTCTGTCTGTCTGTCTGTCTGTCTGTCTGTCTGTCTGTCTGTCTGTCTGTCTGTCTGTCTGTCTGTCTGTCTGTCTGTCTGTCTGTCTGTCTGTCTGTCTGTCTGTCTGTCTGTCTGTCTGTCTGTCTGTCTGTCTGTCTGTCTGTCTGTCTGTCTGTCTGTCTGTCTGTCTGTCTGTCTGTCTGTCTGTCTGTCTGTCTGTCTGTCTGTCTGTCTGTCTGTCTGTCTGTCTGTCTGTCTGTCTGTCTGTCTGTCTGTCTGTCTGTCTGTCTGTCTGTCTGTCTGTCTGTCTGTCTGTCTGTCTGTCTGTCTGTCTGTCTGTCTGTCTGTCTGTCTGTCTGTCTGTCTGTCTGTCTGTCTGTCTGTCTGTCTGTCTGTCTGTCTGTCTGTCTGTCTGTCTGTCTGTCTGTCTGTCTGTCTGTCTGTCTGTCTGTCTGTCTGTCTGTCTGTCTGTCTGTCTGTCTGTCTGTCTGTCTGTCTGTCTGTCTGTCTGTCTGTCTGTCTGTCTGTCTGTCTGTCTGTCTGTCTGTCTGTCTGTCTGTCTGTCTGTCTGTCTGTCTGTCTGTCTGTCTGTCTGTCTGTCTGTCTGTCTGTCTGTCTGTCTGTCTGTCTGTCTGTCTGTCTGTCTGTCTGTCTGTCTGTCTGTCTGTCTGTCTGTCTGTCTGTCTGTCTGTCTGTCTGTCTGTCTGTCTGTCTGTCTGTCTGTCTGTCTGTCTGTCTGTCTGTCTGTCTGTCTGTCTGTCTGTCTGTCTGTCTGTCTGTCTGTCTGTCTGTCTGTCTGTCTGTCTGTCTGTCTGTCTGTCTGTCTGTCTGTCTGTCTGTCTGGGCCGAGGAAGGTTCTTAGCTCGTTGTCTGTGCAATTTCGATTGTTTTGGTAAACCACGAAGTAGTAACTTTTTTGCCTCTCAGAATGGCGAAAATTATCCAATAATAAAGTGACTCCAAAGATTAATAATGGCTTGATGGCTTGAAAACGAAAGTTTTGTATACATTTTACACGGCTCCGAGATTTGCCCTAATCGCTTATGAATTCAACCTACTTTTCGTAGCTTAAAATAATCCAATTACCTGCAAGACCGAGCCCATAGGGCCATTAACCCTGGGCAATTCAACGAAGTAACAAGTGAGACTGCCATAAAAAAGCTGTCCGAGCATCAAGGTCTACAGACCAAATTGGTTTCATTTTCAACCAACTCCATTAATTTGGCTAGGACAACTCTCATTTTTTGAGCCATTCCATCGATCGTATCCGTCACAGTCCACTTCTGTCCTTGGGCTTTACTGGGGATGTATGCACCGAATTTAACTCTCGCTCGATTTC
>NW_026916558.1:52500-70500 GCF_035046485.1 Aedes albopictus
GACGTGGTGTTGGGTCTCATAAGATATGGCATTCCGTTTCGTCCCCTTCCCGACTAGAAGATTCTAACAAAAATATAACAAAATTATAACAAACCATGATATGTATAACTCATTGTGATATAATCATGTTTAACATCATTGGTGTTTAAAAATATTATAACTCAATTATATCATATTATGTTATAAATGCTGTTCAATAACTCATTGTGAAATAAATTAGTTCTGATTCTTTGACATTCAGAACATCATTTTACACAATTGTATCAAAATATGATAGAAACTAGTTTTCTTGAAGCTAAAATTTATATCATATTGTGTTATAATTTTGTTCCGATTATAACAAAATAGGTTATTATTTTGATAAGACCGGTGTACTATTTGTTACAGTTTTAGTTATTTTAACATCATCCTGCATCTAGTTTATATCATATCATATATCATATCATGATAACAAAATGTATTATAAACTTGATATTTTTTTCTAGTCGGGTTCGCTTCCAAAAGCAACGAAGTAGACTTTGGGACGACACCCTTGTTCCTAGCTGTAGGCAGGCAGGCAAAGTACCTATAACATTCCTGATAGCATACCATATGACTGCAAAGTGCTGCACTGAAGGGTAAGCTCAGCGATAGCACTGTGGGCAAGAAATTGGCATTTGAAGACAAAAGTAAAGTAAAAAAATAATGAATTGATTAGTCAGAGTACACATCATTTTCTGGAGAATGGCGGGTTTAGTGTTCTAATAGCTACTGCTTCTGATGTGTCTCCTAGTTTCATGTAGAATATTTCTATTTCCTTTTCTTCTAACCAAATTATTTAGATCTCATGTTGATTCGTACTTAGGGACAATGGAAATTCGCGGCAAAATTTCTTAAATTTCGCGGGCCACTTTAGTGAATTTCGCGTCGATTTCGCGGCCACATATTTTTGACCGTTTTGTTGAAGAAAACTGCATTTTCGCATGCCAAATGGATAATTTATTTTATTTTGTGAGGCGTAATCATTACTTCTTCGAAAAAAAAATAACAAATTTGATGAAAACTCTGGAAAGAAATATATACTTTTAAAATGCCAATAAATACGGAATCGTGATGATCGTTTCACTGTTAAAAGTTTTAAGCCATTTATGCTTTAAAATTTGAAATAGATGGAAATTTGTAGGGTATTTTCGTAATTTCATAAAATTTCGCGGCATTTCGCGGGATTTCTTAAATTTCGCGGTGGTAGCTCAATTTCGTGGATTTCGCGGCTTCCGCGAAATCGCGAATTTCCATTGTCCCTAGTACTTATGTTTATAATAACCACAAAACCAGCATCGGATGATAAAACATGCAGCGTTACGGTTAGGACAACTAATTTGGTCCACTTCATATTCTGAATCTGCATTGAAAAACGAGCTGCCCAGAAGTTACGCAACTTCTGGAATTTGGTACCTGCATTTCAAAAAAGCGTACGACGTAACCTATCAATGATTTATCCTGTTGGCGTCGGATTTCTCGAGCCAATGAGGCGGTAGCAGCTGTCACCTCTCATCCTGGTTCTTCTCCAATGGACACCAGCAATAAATCAACTTCAACGTCCATCTGCCTCAAGTCCAACCCTCCCAGCTATGGCAGGCCATTTGTTTCATTCTTCTTAGAAATTCAAAGGCAAACGTTTGAACACCGTGATTTCAAGGAAGAGATTCAGAGTGTCTACTGATTATCGAAAATTCCCTGCTATTTCCAGGCTTTTTCAGCTTCTTGGAGCTATTGAAAGATACAGTACAAATACTCAAATATCCATTTTTTTTATAGAATTTCAAAGGTGCCAAATAGAAAGAAGACAAAAACTTGCCAACATTCCCGGAAATGTAAGAGATTTTTTTTTTGTCGAACTAAGACAAATAGAACCATATCTCTGAGAAATTTTCAACAAATGCTACATACATTATAACAGAAATCTGATGAGAATGTTCGATTCCTGTGGCCAAATTTATAGGGTAATCGCAATGGATTTTTTGGGGAAACGCTCACCAAACATCCTGAAGAAATATGAAAACTAGAATATTATCTGTTATAATTCATAAATTGGGCTCAGGTGAGATTTGAGCTCACGGCCCTACCCGAGCAGAGGAGAATAACAAATTGATAACAAAAGAATCACATAAGCTGTTTTTATATCATAATTTGTTATCTTTAACTTACCACAATATATCTTTTTAATAGCATGTTTTGTTGGGCAATGTTATTTTGTTATGTTCAAGTTATTGGGATATATCCACAAGATAACATTTAAATAATATATTTTATTGTAGAACAAGTTCAGTTATTATTCTACTATAGAGAATGTACAAATATGTTATGAACAATAACACAACAGTAACAAGTTCACAATTTACCTGTTATAAGGTTGTGATTGGTCTAACAAAACATGTTATTGAGTTAGTCTTCCAGGAACATTTTTTTGTTAGGATATTTGTCATTTTGCCGCTTATGACACACAAGTTTATAACATAATATGTTATGCTAACAACATAAAAATTACTGGTTTTATTATACAGTTATTAACACTTATGAGACTAGGATGTTGGAACTCTGTTAGATCTGAGAACTCGTGAATATACATCTATTAATGGGGTTGACCGAATTTTAAAGTGAGGAGGGGCAGGGGGAAGGGCTCCTGCATTTTTTTTTATTACGTGGAAGGCCGGCAGGGTACCCGGGTACCCACGAAATTGAAATGATCATATCTCCGTCAATTTTTCATAGATTTTGGAAATTTTTAGCTCATTCAACTCAGAAACTCATCATCTATCGGGGAAATATTTGGTTAGGCCGATCTAATCACCGTGGTTTTCGGAAAATCCATATTTTTGGGAGCATGTCCCTCTACCATATTGAAACCCACATTGTTAAGGCTAGGATATCTTAAAGTGTTTATGGTCAACCATGGCCCCACGAGAAGCGTGTTCCGAAATCACAGTTTCAAAGTCAACACGTTTTATGATTCCAGGCCAGTCAGATACAATATGCCAAAGCAATTTTACGATGCTTGGTACCGAAATTGCTACTAACCTACCGAAAATCCCGTATATTGTATTGCATAAAAACATGGATCCGTAAATCCGGATTTTCCGGTACCCAAGGTGATCGGACCGGTCCAACCAAATACGATCTCGATAGATAATGAGTTTCTGAGTTGAATGAGGCAAAAACTTTTAAAATCGGTGGAAAAATCGCTGAGATATGATCATTTCCATTTCGTGGGTACCCGGGTACCCTGCCGGCCTTCTACGGGTGTTTTTTTTGCTGGCCACACTACGGTTAAGTCAAAATAACATGTTTTATTATGCTTTTGATATTTTCAAATGCTTTACCAACTAAGCTACCGAGCCAATTAATGACACGGCATTTTAGTTGCTGCACGGTAATTCAAATCTTATCGATCTAGGATCCGGGACCGTTTGGGCAGGAGCACCTATTTTGGGCACTTGCTGCTAGAACTCAGTCAATTTTGAACCGATTGACTTGGTTTTTTAAACACGGTCAGATACGCACAGTATCTACACATAACATAAGTGGAACTGCATAGTCAGAGCAAAGGAAAAAGTTGTATCCTTCTCCAGCACGCGAAACTGTTATATCTTTTATAAAAGGAATCGAACTGTCAGTATTCCAGTTTCGGCAAAGTATATAGGAACGAAGATTGGCATCTGAGCATTACGTAAAACTAGCTGCTGGGAATCCACTTATTCGTTTTGTCATAATTCCATTGAGATCTTCAAAATAAGACATCCACATTTCACATATCGATGCCCCTTTATATTTAGGACTAGAAATCGTATTTTTCACTTACAAGTTTACAAAGTTTCATCACAATTTATAAGGTACACCGGGGCAAGTTGAAACGGGTGGGGCAAGATGAAACACGAAGTTTTGAAATAGTTTTCAATATTGCATCTTGCTTTGCTTCTTAGATTACCGTGCAAATGTTCAATCTTTTGAAATGTTTGTTCACACGTCAAACCCCATAGGAAGTAGCAAGTAAACAAACCGATTATTCCATGCACCACCCAAAAAGTGTAACCGACGCTGAAAAATTCTAGCAGCGAAACGAACCAATGTATGCCAAAACTGGTGGGAACATATTGTGGTGGGACAAAAAAATTCTGCAGGGGGTCGAATACGGTGCAAAAGAAGCAATACAATTTCTAAATTTTTCTTTCGCTAAAAGATTTTTTGAATCAAAAACTATGTGTTATGGCATTCAAGCTGTTTACTATCATTGGATAACATCATGTTAACCCGCTGTTTCATCTTGCCCCACCCGTTTCAACTTGCCCCGGTGTACCTTATCCTATTTTTGATCTCCACGTGCTGCCATGCCAGTCTAGATCTATGGGGTCTTTGTTCTACTTCACAGCAATGAAAAATGACTGAGTTATAGCAGCAAGTGTCCAAAACAGATGCCCCTGCCCTAATGGTCCCAGAAATTTTTATCATCTTCCCCTAAACCGCAAACAGAGATGGTATGGTTACCTCTGTTGTACATATGTACGACAAGCGAGAGCGATTTGTTTATTGTTTGAAAGTAGAAACTGTTTGCCTATCGTACAGGAATCGTTTCCCCAACGACTGCGTTGAGGAAGAACAATTGCTACCTGGAAGGCAATCCAAACCACACGGATTGATAGTACCGAAAATTTGCACTTTTAGTGAGTCGATTTCGAGCATCTACCTGTACTGTAGTTATCTGTCATATCAAACAGAATGCAAACGCCTTCCAGGTAGCAATTGTTCTTCCTCCGAAGCGATTTCTGTACGATAGGCAAACAGTTCCAAACAATAAACGAACAATATGCAGGGACAACTAAATATAGCTAAATAAGATTAGATCTAATATACATTATACTGTATCACCTATTTTCAAAAAGATAGTCCTTGACTTGGTCAAAAGTTATAAAACTCGATAAAAGCTGATATAGATCGATGAGATTTGAATTACCTTTTAGCAACTATAATACCATGTCATTAATTGGCTCGGCAGCTTAGTTGGTAAAGCTGTCTATCTGCGTGAGTTCAAATCTCACCTGAGCTGTGGATTTTTTTTTCCAATTTAACCAATAATTTATCCATCTTTACATATGTACGTTGAGTTATTTTAAAATAATAATTGACCACACGATGTGCACAAAATTTTTGCTAATTCGAGTCGTTTTCCTCGAAACAGTCAAAACATTCGTTTTGAATTGTACCAAACATTCATTCAGACTTTTCTAGGATATGTCCAGTATTTCCTGTCTCAATTCCTTCAAAGTATTCGGACAAAATTCGTAACAAATGTTAAACGTGGAAGAATTCGTCATTGAAATCATCGTCATCATCAAACATTTGAAAGCAGTATTTTCGTTCAAGACAAAAGTTTTTGAAACGAAATGGTATTCATCGTATTCCTCATGAGGAATGGAATTACATGGCCATAGTTTTGATTTTCAGCGAAAAAACTGCTGTTCAATTTCCGAAAAATGATGACGGATGCTAGAGCCTAAATAACTGTTGTTCCACCAAGCAGTCAGCTAGAAATTTGTACATGGAATTTATGAAAAAAAGAATCAAAATTTCTGTTAAGATTTATGTTTTTAACAGGATGTTCTGAATGTCGTCAAATTTTTTTCATGCACTTCATCAGAAAATTCTCCTGTAGCACTTTAACAAATGTTATTGGAAAATACGATAGAAGTAGAACTAGAGAATCCATTAAATATCTGGCAGAGCACAATACATTTCCTAGATAAATTAAGAAATGTACAACATGCCAACATTCAAAAATTCACCCACAATATTTAATGTGCGCTGCCAGATACCTTTCAAAAAGCTTCACCGGCCTTTTTTTCCTAAATAAGCATTCAGAATCCCAAGAACATCTCTAGAAGTTTCTCAGGAAATCTGCCAGCAATTTCAAACACACCCCATAAATCTCTTTAAGTTTGCTTGAATTACCTGCATTCTAGTAACTGCAATATAAATTCTTTAAGAGTTTTCGGAATACTTGAAAAAAATGTTCTAAATATTCTCAAATGTGAATATTTCTAGAGGGGAATCTTGTACCTGGAAGCAAGGATGGTAACACTCACTTGCAAAGAGTTACACTCACTTGTTATTTACTCAGCTCAGAAGCATGCAATCAAGAAACGATGCATGGACGACTTTTGCCTTATGGTTTTGTCTAAAAGTTTGCCTAATAGAGTAGGGGTCGCACACATATACTGAAGTCGTGAGGGAGCTGCAAAGGCAACTCTCCACGAGGTGAATGTAAATTACACTCACCTCGTGGAGAGTCGCATTCACAGCTCTGTCGCGACTTTGATGTGCGTGTGCGACCCCTACTCAATTTGACAAACTTTTAGACAAATCCACAAGGAAAAATTCGTCCAAACATCGTTTCTTGATTGCACGCTTCTGAGCCGAGAAAAAAGCAAGTGAGTGTTCCCATCCCTGCCTGGAAGGAATCTGCTTAAAATCCCGCTAGATTCCTCTGATTTCTATCATTTTTACAAAAAATGCTTTAGAAATTATTTAATTCTGATTCCAATATTAAGAACACCTCCATGAACCGTGAATCGAAATAATAAGTGAAAAATCTTAAAACAATATCAAGAAATTGCTCCGGTAACAGATGAGCAATAGCAAAATTTGATATTTGAAGATCACGTGAATAGATAGGAATTTTTAAACTCCAGGAATAACAAGCAATGTCTCTATACATTTCACAAGTATACGAATATTATTGAATATTTTATGTTATGAAACTAGCCGGTCAATACAATAGTCCCGAGCCGACCGGAAACCCCGAGGTCGACTAGCTAATAGGCTAGAAACTTTGCGATACAAAGGCACTAAATAATTCCATAGAAAAACGATATAGTGCATCTGCGATTGTCGTGAAACTTGGTGGGCCGTATTTTTTATTTCGTCATTAGGGTGACCAATTTTCATATAGGGTGGTCCAAAAAATCAAGGTTTTTCAAAACTAAAAATTTAAAAAAAATCGTAACTTTTGAACCAGTTGACCGATTTTAAACTTCTTTTTTTGTTTGAAAGCTATTGAATTGTAGTTTCCAAGAAAAATACGTTAAATGTGTAAAAATATAAAGAGCACTACAACATATGCAATTATATTAGTTTTTTCACGTTTTCATGGTCTTGGGACCAAAGAGGTACCCTGGTTTTATATATTTATCAGAAAATTTAGGAAATTTGGCGTAACATATAAAAAAATCAGAGATGTATGTTTTTTGGTTTTTGAGTTATGATTTTTTGAAAATAAAAAGTCAAATTTTCCCATACAAGACACTTTTTTAAATTTGATTATATTTTGATTCCTTATAATATTATGGATACCAAAACCACCAGGAATCACTTTAAAAAGCAATACTATGCATAGTTTTATGAGAATTTGCAATTTCAAGCAATTTTAGAGTAGCTAGTACTAAAATATATGACTCTCTATATTCAAAAAAATCAAATCTCAAAAACAAAACAACATACATTTCTGATTATTTGATATGTTACGCCAAATTTCCTGAATTTTCTTATAAAAATATAAATCAGGGTACCTCTTTGGTCTCGAGACCATGAAAACGTGAAAAAACTAATATATTTGCATGTTTTATAGTACTTTTTACATTTTAGCCCCTTTAACGTATTTTTCCTGAAAACTACAATTCAATAGTTTTCAAACAAAAAAAAAGAAGTTTAAAATCGGTCACATGGTTCAAAAGTTACGATTTTTTGAAAATTTTTAGTTTTGAAAAACCTTGATTTTTTGGACCACCCTATATGAAAATTGGTCACCCTAATGACGAAATAAAAAATACGGGTCTAGTTATTTCCGAAGAACTACAAGCCCACCAAGTTTCACGACAATCGGAGATGCACTATATCGTTTTTCTATGGAATGGCTGTACAGGTAGGAACAGATTTGAACAGGAAATTTGTGAATAATTGTAGGGGGTCCACTATTGGCTGTAATATCCTTAACCACATGTGCATACACCTAATATGGTCGCGTAGTTTTAATTTCTGGTACACAGTGCGTCGCATGCGTAGTTTGGATCTATGCATCCTGATAGAAGTTTGTTGCATACATTCCAGGCGTAGAATCCCATCCTTGCACCACTACAAACAGCTGCACACAGTTGTGCAACGAGGACTCACCGTATCGATGGTAACAACTACAAAGGTATTCACAACCTTCCTTGAGGATGCTGGATGAGGAAGCGAAGCTGTCTGTTCCCCTTTTCCGTATCAAAAAGGGGGAGACGATAACGATGTGTGTTGTTCGTCCGGTGATTTCCAGAACTGGGTGTGGAATTTTCCGGCTACCACTTTTTACTCACTGCACCAATTTTCCACGCAATCATCCACCCAAATCCAATTAAACACACCACTTGGTCGCGAAAATCCGCAAATTCGTCACTTTCCCAATTAAGGTTGATGATAGTGCAGCAGCTCGTCGTCGACCACCCTCACTTTCGTTGGAACGGCCGAACGTGTCACTTTCACTGATTAACCCCCGATGTTTAATCGCATCTCGTACAGGTACGTATGAATCTCACTTTCCAACACTTGGCTTATCATCTTCATTGGCAAACAATATGCGCATCCACAACACAGGGGCACGCTCTTATCGCGCTCGCTCGAAGGCTGAATTGTTAACACTGCAAACACATATTTCGCCGCTTGTAACAGATTAGTGCACCGACCGCAGCGCAGTATCATATCACAGCAGACGCAGCGTAACGTGATTGATTCATTGCCCTGCTGCTGCTGCTGAATTAATCCAAGCCGGCGGAGGTATGGATCTTTACGACGAGGATATCTGAACTGAACTGCACTGAGAGAGCGCGCACCGAGGAAGAGGGTGTTGATCGATCGGAACAAAAAAACGGACTGACGACGGCGAGAGCAGAGGATGCGAACCAATATCGCACTGCAACGCATCAAACCGTGCGAGAAGGAATAGCCCGATGCCGGTTGGCCTGGCCGCCCTCGCTCAGGCTCGGCAGCACGCGGTTGGTGGTCCTGAGAGGTAGTAGGCTGTGTGTGTACGCAAGAGGGGTGACCGGGGTGCAATGCGTCATCTAGGGGAACAGGCAATTTCAAATATGAGTTGCTTGCATTGTATGATAAAGCCTGTACGTATGTATCTGCAACAATCTGGGCGCACAAACATAAATCTTTAACTTTGCGAAGGGAGAATTTAAGTGGTTAAAACTCTGAGTTTTGTTTTTTCAAAAAGAAATTTCCAGTACTTTTCTGTTCCATAATCGTAAAGAACAACCTGAAGATCAACAAAGTTTCAATAAAAAATTTCCAAAAAGTTAAAATGTCAATATTTAGAACAATGCACAGTGGTCCACGAACCAGATTCAATTTGCCTTCAAATGAGATTTTAGGCAAATATGGTCTTCTACAAAGTTGTCCCTAATAATAAGGTCCTCTTTGATGATGTACATGAAAATTAGGGTGGTCCATATTTTCGAAGAAATTGGTAACCAAACTTATTTATTTGCAAGAATAACTGTATACATTCTTCGGAAAAGTTGTAGATCTATCAATTTTGAGCAAGTTTTCTGAAGACACTTTTTATGTAGCTTTAACCCTAAAAGGGATACCTTCATGGCCTCAGTTTCGTCACCTCGCTGAGTGTGTTCCATCAAAGACGAGTTCTGAAAGGCGCCTGGGGTTCAATGGACCCCAGGTATCCCTTTTAGGGTTAAAATTGACCGATCTAGAGGTATTTTTCTGAATAAGCTTAGGGTGGTTCAAGAAAAACCGGTTTTCTGGCGTTAACTTTTTCAGTTTAAATTTTCCATCAAAGTCGCCCAAGAAACACTTCTAGAGCACTTGAAGACGCGTCGTTTCGTGCGCTGAGATGGTCGTTATCTCTATTGGTTCAAAAGCTACAGGCGTTTTTCTTAAAAAAAATCATAGTTTTTTTAACCCTTATGTGGCCGGCAGGGTACCCGGGTACCCAGCACCCATTTAAAATACACGGTGTAGAAAAAAGCAAAAAGTTTGCCGGCCACATAACGGTTAAAAAGGGTTTATGGTGGGTTGGGGCAAACATAAAAAATGTCTTTTGCCCACATTCAAAAGAAGAAATGTTGTTATAAAACATATCAAAAAAATAGAGGGGTGTTATTTTTGTATTCTCAGCACACGAAAATGCGCGTTTTCGGAAGCTCTAAAAGTGGTTCTTAGGCGACTTTGACGAGAAATTTGAAACAAAAAAGATAATGAAATAAAACGATTTGTTCAAGCGTCACCCTATGAAAACTATGGGAAAAAGCTCCAAATTTGGTCAAAACAGATTAAACGCTTTATCTTTTTTGTTTCAAATTTCTCACCAAAGATGTGGGTAGAGATATATTTTGCCAAATGGCTAGAAGTGATTATTTCGTATGTTATTGTGTTCGAAAGGCCCCCGGGCCCCGTGAAACCTGTTCCGGATGTTCTTGAGCGTCCATATCAGTTATTACATGCTTCAGTCATTAGTTTCTGACGTATTCTCCCGAAATCATGAAGACTGATACGTCGCACCGCATGTTTTGGTTGCAAACCAGAAATATCCCCGATGACACCCCGCAGAGGTCCAATTTTGAGAAAAGCTGGCAGAAACTCAATTTTTCAACATGTCCTCTATGGGATACAGTTTGTCGAGCATTCATTCATAATACCAGGAGCACTAACTGGCATTTAAAAAAAGGATATATTGATTTTGTATCTTGTTACAGCACTGAATAGCTGGTGATGGAAAAAGTACTGAATTTATGATAAAGAACACAAACAAGTTCAACCACTACAAAAACCTATTGATATAAGTAATACAATTGCTTTCAAAAGTTTATTTTTAAGTTCTTGTGTATATCAGACATCTGCAATGGAGCAAGTGATCAAAATAATACTTTTGGCTTTAAAATTGACATTACATATCATTACTTAGTACGAAAAATTCTTACACTCCGACTTCAAAGTGTCTTACAAATTGCTCCCCGCTACTCCCCGCGAGGAGATTCCGTTCAAATGCTCGTTTATGTATGCAGAATCGGTTGAGGAAAAATGCAACTGCCAAGAGCTGTTAAAACAATAGCGCCATGATGATATGTGAATAGTAAAATAGTATGAAAAATATCAATTTTGTTCGGATTTTGTTCGAAGAAATCGACAATCGACTAGTATGATTTAGCAATTTTTGCCTGGTATTTTCAAATCTGGACCACTGTGCAGCTGGAAGCACGTGATTTCTCAAACTGTCAACTGCACTGTGGCAATCGGTTGCCTAGGTGTCGCTAGTGAAAATTTACATAGAAAATTTGAATTCATTTGTTCGAGCTAGAACGTCTGTCTGCGCTTTTTCCCTCCAAAGCAGCAGTTATGGAATAAATATCTATTAAAATTTCGGGAAACATCCCCATTTTCTGTACAATTTCCTGGGAAAATTGCTACAGGAATACCAGCAATCAAATCATAAGAAATCTCAAGAAAAACTTCTGGAAATACCACAGAAGCAAAGGGATTCCTATTTAAAAAATCCATAAAATAACTCCCGGAGGAACTTCTGAAAAAAAAAATACTAGCAGAAATTCCTGAATTACAGCCATATTTTCTGGAAGAATCCCACCACGAATTCCCAAAGGGTTTTGAAAAGGACTCTTGGAGAAATCCCTGGAATTAACCTTACAGAAACTCCTGAAGCAACCTTCACAGCTAGAAAAAATCACCGACTTACCGAAATCTCAACCGTTAAGTTTGTTTTACAGGAATAACTCGGTAAAGGTAGCAACTTCTACCGAAGTTCGTTAGAGTTTGACAGATAAACGATAACATTTTACCAAAATTTGTTCATTTTGTACAGAATTTCGTTAAAAATCCATTACCGAACGCTCAGCGGTTGAGATTTCGGTAAAAATTACCGAACGAGATTAGCTGTGTTCCACATAAACCTTAGCAAATGACGTTGATCAAAATTTACACAACTATTGGTGAACTTCCAGTAAAAATTTGAGTATATTGATGCCCTTTTCGAAAAGTTACAGCTAGTTGAACATTTTTTGAAAAGTGAAAACTTTACCTGTCCCAGTTATTTTGGGTATCCCCCTGCACAGCTAGGCGCGTTCGGTAATATTTTACCGAAATCTCAACTGCTGAGCGTTCGGTAAGGGTTTTTTTCCCCGAAATCCTGTAAAAATGATTGAATTTCGGTTAAATGTTAGCGTTTATCTGTCAAATTTTAACGAAGTTCGGTAAACGTCATCAAATTTTTCCGGTAAAAAACTTAACGGTTCAGATTTCGGTAAAATATTACCGAAGTCAGTGTTTTTTTTCTTCAGTGTGTGTATTTCGTTCTTCGTGTGGCTCGCTAGGTGTGATGGTGCGCCACCGCGGAGAGGCAGGTATCAGAAGGCCGGCTCCAGAGGCACGTTATCCTCCATTTGGGACATTTGTGCCATCGCCATACATATAAGCCTATTTCATCATTTACCTGAGGGAATGGGACAAGGGATGGAATGGGATTAGGAAAGGGAAAGGTGATGAAATAGGAAGGGGTGCCCTAGAAGAGGGAAAGAACGCATAAGCGCAATGAGAGCTCATAGCCCATACCAACGGATTTAATCAGTGCCCTGAAAAGGACATTGTAAAACGCATAAGCGTAAAGAGAGCCTATAGCTCATTGGAGGTAGCTTGTGACTTCATGCCTCTTTCAATATGACATTGAAGGGCACGTCATCGAAAGCATCCTCAATATTCAAGAAATCACCCAAGCAAAAACTACGTTTGAGCGAGTACTTTCTTGAAAACGTATACAACTTTGTGTAAAAGAGTCACTGTGGACATCCCAAATTTGGAAGCATGTGAGTTCACATGAAAAGGCATGTCAGCCAGACGAACATCACAGATGTAATAATCGACAATGCGTTTCTAGCATTTCAGAAAGAACGAGGTAACCAGATGAATCTGGAACTCATTCCTTCTTTATGCAACGCACGCACGGATAAAACTATAAAGTAATTTCACGCCATGAAAATACCCAATAGCATACTACAAGAGTTCAAAACATGTTTGAAATACTCAAATCCCTTTGGAGAAAAATAGGACAAACCCCCATTTGCACCTGGAGATTTGAAGTAAGCAGAGCTTTTTAGGGCCCACTAAGTCGATTATATAGCTATAATTCTCAAGCGGAAGCTAGAGATTCGTAACTATACAAAAGAATTGTTTATCCGAAGATATTTTGAACTTGAACAGATCAGAGTTCCATTCAGGAATACCTCTTGCAGTCCGCACAGACTGCAGAGGACAAGACTTTCAAAGCAATAGTTATGGTATACCACAATGAAGGGCGTTGTAGGTACAAAACCACAATGAAACTCTCTTGGAGTAGCTATGGAAGCGAGTTATCCATAAAATGTGGTCGCAGCCAATTAGTACAGGTTCCCTAGTTTGTTGAGCAGGATCGCCTGAATACGCAATCGTGGTGTGATGGTGCGCCACCGCAGTAGAATAACTAGCCACAGAAGTCCAATGTCGTGACTATTCGTGTGACTAACATCTAGTTTGCCACGCCCTTACAGCGTCAGTAGCGGTACTAGAAGTGTCAAATAAATTTTATTTACCAAAACAAAAGACCCTCTATCAGCTGGACATTTAAAAACAATCAATTATTACAATTAAAGTTATAAATTTAATTAAATAGGAAAAGTGACTACAGCGCCATTGGAGTTCTAGTGTATTTCTATTGCCACCGCGGAGAGGCAACGAAGAACGTGCTTCAAAGCAGCCTGAAAACTAGCAATTCATTCGTTTTTGAACGAATCTTTCAAGCTCTGCCCGGCGATGAAACCGAGCATAACAATCGTATTCAAGGCCAGCGAGGTTTCAGCGTCAGCGGTGAAACAATCCGGCTCCAGAAGATCGTGGGCCACCGTTTTCAATCTCAACCCGCCATACTGGTCACAATTTTCGAACTCCTGAAATTTCCCCCAAACGCCTTGTGTCTCAAAGTGCCATAAAATACCCGCCACTTTGAACTTTACGTCACCATATTGAATTTTAAGCAACTTTTTTCGATATTCTGATCAACCTTCTTGGTCTCTGGATCTTGTCTACACACTACGAAAAAATCAAAATTACTCGTGACGTAAATTTATTGCACAGAACGTAAACAGTTTAATAACGTAAATTTACAGGACTTTTGACTTAAAAATACGTCATTCTTGTAATATTGAGTTCAAGGTGACGTAAACAATTTGTGAATCATGAGTCATTACGTTTCATATGACGAAAAATCCAGTTAAATGTGACAGAAAATTACGTCACTAGGGCGTTTAAATTTACGTCATATGTGTTGCTTGCGTATGTGCATCCAAAGTGACGCAAATTTACATGAATTTTTCTAAGTGTGTAAGCTAATGAAATCATATTGGATGGTGTTTAAGCCTAAAACTCCACCCAACAGCTGCCACGATGGGCTACATATTGATTTCTATTTTGGTGGTCATCTCAGAATTTCTAGTCACCATTTTTCGAGTTCGGACATCTTCCTCATTACAAATGTACTCATATTGCAGCGTCGTTCTAGAGATCAAAACGCCAAGGAACAAGATCTGCAAGGAAAAGGGCAAGTGTCTCTTGACGGGCGAATGTGAGGTGATTGAAAGGTAAAAGCATGCTACGACTGTGCGGGAAGCGCAGGCATGGAAGAGCAAGGCAGCGAAAGAAATGACTACAGCAGGGTACAACAACATGCCAACTCCTACGTTGAGGGAAGTTAAGGATGATATCTAGCAGCTCAAGAACAAGAAAACAGCCGGTTGCCCCATCTACAAGAAAAGTGACAAGCTGAAATGTGTGAACGCCAGAGCGATCACAATTCTGAATGCCGTCTTCCATCATCTTTCACCAAAAGTAAATGAGTTTCTGGAAAGTTATCTTGCTGGTTTCGTCGACAGACGTTCGACAACGGACCAGATCTTTACCGTACGGTACATCGTCTAGAAATGTCGTGAATAAATAGGCCCAACGCATCGATTTCTAAACGGCATACGACAGTATCGACCGCGCAGAGCTGTGGGAAATCATGGATGAGAAGGGCATGTCCGGGGAGCTCACTAGATTGATCAAAGCTACGATGGATGGTGTGAAAACTGCGCAAGAGTTTCTGGTGTTTTATCCTGTTCATTTGGATCTCGTCGGGGATTGCGACAAAATGACGGACTCCCATGCTTAGTCTTCAACATCGCTCTGGAAGCTGTAATGCAGGTGTTTTGCAGATAAAATGCATATTATTGCTACAACATTTGGAACGGTGGCAGAACTGTACACCCGCCTGAAACGTGAATCAGCAAAGGACGGACAGACGGTGATTCAAGAATTCGTCCACCTCGGTTCCTTGCTAACGGCTGACAGTAACGTTAGCCGTGAAATACGAAGGCGCATCATCAGTGAAAGTTGGGCTAACTATGGGCTCCATAAGTAGCTGCGGTCCAAAAAGATTCATCCCCGCACTAAATACACCATGTATTATGACCGATGGTGCCAAACGACCAAGAGTCCATGACACATGCTCGAGGAGGACCTGAACGCACTCGGAGTTTTCGAGCGTCGCGTTCTAAGGACGATCTTTGGCGGAGTATTGGAGAACGGTGTGTGGCGGAGAAGGATAAACCACGTGCTCGCTGCATTCTACGACAAACCCAGCATCCAGAAGGTGGTAAAGGCCGGAAGGACACGGTGGGTCGGCATTTTGCAAGAATACTGGACAACAACCCTGGAAAGTTGTTGTTCGCTACTGATCCAGTTGATACTAGAAAACGTGGAGTGTAGAGAGCGCGATGGGCGGACCAGGTGCAACGTGATCTGGCGAGCATTGGTCTTGACTATAGATAGTAGAGTAAACATAGATCCGCTAAGATGAATCCGTTGTATCCAAACGAACTGTCAAAATCTGTATCCAAACGAGCATGACGTCACGATTTGGACAACATCAATGGAACGCATGACGTCATATTCAATCGTCGCACTTTTGAAAATTACTACTTACACGCTTGAAACATTTTAGTCAGCGGTGTCCGCGGATCTATGTTTACTCTACTATCTATAGTCTTGACGAAGGATGTAAAGCGGCAGTTACAAATCGAGTATCATTAGCAAAATTAACAATTTTACTTCAATGGCGCGTTTTACCATTTCAATCTCCCAATGTAATGCCTCTGTCCATATGGATGGGTACACAACATGATACGCAAAGCGCAGGCAATAACAAACAAGAGTCATAAGGAGATGATGCGCTTCACGAGAGAGAGAGCTCTGCGCCAGAAATTTTCAGAAGAGAGGGTATCCTAATCTCTGGAGAGAATGCTCTTGAATGCAATAATGTGTATTACATTACAAATTTAGAATAATCGCCGAAACCGACCTACATGGCAGTAAGATGTTGTTATTTAACCTGACTGGTTCATAATAAGGTAAAATTAGTCTTATTGGCACATCGCTAAAACTATTACAGGACCAATTTGTTGTTATGCCACAATAACTCATCAACTCGATTCAGAGCGAGTCAAAAGAATTTTTGCGTGAAATATTTTGAGCGTACAGAGAATGGTGTTGAT
Organism: Aedes albopictus; assembly: GCF_035046485.1. Classification (NCBI taxonomy): domain Eukaryota; kingdom Metazoa; phylum Arthropoda; class Insecta; order Diptera; family Culicidae; genus Aedes; species Aedes albopictus. The sequence goes on from NW_026916558.1 coordinate 69,156, forward strand.
GAAAAGAGCGACGTGTGAAGCGGAGATGGAAATATAAAACTAGAAACGTGCGCCGCCGATGCGAGGGGTGAGTTTTCGACCTAATAAATATTAACGTTTACATTAGTTCCTTCTGTTCACTCACTCACGTTGGCCCGTGTGAGGGGACGCGCAGTTATCAAACTGTCCTTTCATCCTTTTCCATTTGACATGTATGGTGTGAGTCGATGTCCACTTGACATCTGTTAACTTGAATGGTCTCACGAGAGGTTGGTTTTGATGAAGCTATGGAAGACAATATTGGAAAATAGGAAAAGTGGTGTTGTGGTTTGAGTAGGGTTACCATCCGTCCTGATTTAGCAGGACATAACCTGATTTTCGATTAATTATGCCCAAAATTTCTTAACAAATCCGGTAAGCTTTATTCATTTTCGAGAATATACATGAAATGTCCTGATTTTCTATGATGTATTGATGGGAAACCAATTTTAAAGAGATTTTTTGAAATCACCTTTTGACAGCTGGGCAACTGCTTGACAGCTCCGCTCAGTACAAAATGCGACGAGGGGTGATTCGACAAATCGCTCCCGTACAAATTTCAAATTGATCTTTAAATAGGTTCCCGGGCACCAAAATTGATGAAAATTAGGAATTCGGCTTAGTTTGGCATGCAGATTCAGAATATGGAGTTATCTCAACACCACTAAAGAAGCCAGCAGACTATTTCTCAGTTGGGACGTAATTGGAAATGTGAAAATTAATCTTTAGATTTTATAATGTTTTATTGAGTGTGATACCATAGACTAATTTCAAGACCTCGAGGTACATAAGAAAACCATTAAATTTTGTGTGTCCAGTTCGGTACCCAATAATATTCATTACCGTGTATTGTTTTCCGTGTGAATTGCATTTTTTTTGTAAATTATAATTAGCGTGTTACACCGATCTTAGAGTAAAGGACTAATAAAAAATACGTAATTGGGTACCAAGGATTGTTCACAATCTGCGAACTTGACTGCGGAAAAAATCGCGACCATGACGCTGCTGGTCAACATGTTATGAATACATGCGATAAATGATAAATTACTTTGTTATATTTTCCGTGTATGTTCACGGGGGTATTTGTCAAAAATGTAAATGTTGTTTACTTGGTTGTTTATTATTATCTGAAGTGTAAACGATTTTAGGGTAAAAATCCACTTCGCCATATGCGCTAATTTCCGTCATATCAGACAGAAAATAGCCAATAATTACAGATATTCCACCTTACCTATGCAAATGTATCATTAGATGGAAGCAAAACGATGTAGACTATCAATAACCAGAAATTGAAATCGATTCAATTACAAGTTGAAAGTTTTTCTCG